>NW_027476498.1:0-209703 GCF_051020955.1 Megalopta genalis | reverse complement strand
ACAATTTAGCTTCAGATTCGTACGAAATACACGAATTAGCTTCAAATCCACGAGAGACGAACGATTTAGCGTCAATATTATACGAAATACACGAATTCGACTCAATTTCGAGCGAAATAGCGATATTCAAGAAACGAATAAGCTTCAAATTCATACAAAATGAACAATTTAGCTTCAGCATCATGCGAAATACACGAATTAGCTTTAAATTCACGCGAAACAAACGATTCAACTTCAATATCAAGCGATATACACGATTTGCTTCAATTTCGTGCGAAATAGCGATTTTAAACAAACGATTTTGCTTCAAATTCATTCCGAGATGAACAATTTAGCTTCAGATTCTTGCGAAATACACGAATTAGCATCAAATCCACGAGAGACAAACGATTTAGCGTCAATATCATACAAAATACACGAATTCGACTCAATTTCGAGCGAAATAGCGTTATTCAAGAAACAAATAAGCTTCAAATTCATGCAAAATGAACAATTTAGCTTCAGATTCGTACGAAATACACGGAATTAGCTTTATATTCACGCGCAACAAACGATTTAAACTTCAATATCATGCGATATACACGATTTGGCTTAAAATTCGTGCGAAATAGCTATTTTAAACAAACGATTTTGCTTCAAATTCATGCGAAATGAAGAATTTAGCTTCAGATTCGTACGAAATACACGAATTAGCTTCAAATCCATGAGAGACAACGATTTAGCGTCAATATCATACAAAATACACGAATTCGACTCAATTTCGAGCGAAATAGCGATATTCAAGAAACAAATAAGCCTTCAAATTCATGCAAAATGAACAATTTAGCTTCAGAATCATGCGAAATACACGAATTCGCTTTAAATTCACGCGAAACAAACGATTTAACTTCAATATCATGCGATATACACGATTGGCTTCAAATTCGTGCGAAATAGCGATTTAAACAAACGATTTAGCTTTAAATTCTTGCGAAATGAACAATTTAGCTTTAAATACAAGCGAAACAAACGATTTAACTTCAATATCAAGCGATATACACGATTTGGCTTCAATTTTCGTGCGAAATAGCGATTTTAAACAAACGATTTTGCTTCAAATTCATGCGAAATGAACAATTTAGCTTCAGATTCGTACGAAATACACGAATTAGCTTCAAATCCACGAGAGACAAACGATTTAGCGTCAATATCATACGAAATACACGTATTCGACTCAATTTAGAGCGAAATAGCGATATTCAAGAAACAAATATGCTTCAAATTCATGCAAAATGAACAATTTAGCTTTAGAATCATGCGAAATACACGAATTAGCTTTAAATTCACGCAAAAAAAGCGATTTAACTTCAATATCATGCGATATACACGTTTTGGCTTCAAATTCGTGCGAAATAGCGATTTTAAACAAACGATCTTGCTTCAAATTCATGCGAATTGAACAATTTAGTTTCAGATTCGTACAAAATACACGAATTAGCTTCAAATCCACGCGAGACAAACGATTTAGCGTCAATATCATACTAAATACTCGAATTCGACTCAATTTCGAGCGAAATAGCGATATTTAAGAAACGAATAAGCTTCAAATTCATGCAAAATGAACAATTTAGCTTCAGAATCATGCGAAATACACGAATTAGCTTTAAATTTACGCGAAAAAACCGATATAACTTCACAATATCATGCGATATACACGATTTGGCTTCAAATTCGTGCGAAATAGCGATTTTAAGCAAAACGATTTAGCTTTCAATTCTTGCGAAATAAACAATTTAGCTTCAGAATCATGCGAAATACACGGATTAGCTTTAAATTCACGCGAAAAAAAGCGATTTAACTTCAATATCATGCGATATACACGATTTGGCTTCAAATTCGTGCGAAATAGCTATTTTAAACAAACGATTTGCTTCAAATTCATGCGAAATGAACAATTTAGCTTCAGATTCGTACGAAATAAACGAATAAGCTCCAAAATCATGCAAAATGAACAATTTAGCTTCAGAATCATGCGAAATACACGATTAGCTTTATATTCACGCGAAACAAACGATTTAACTTCAATATCATGCGATATACACGATTTGGCTTCAAATTCGTGCGAATAGCGATTTTAAACAAACGATTTAGCTTTGAATTCTTGCGAAATGAACAATTTAGCTTCAGATTCGTGCGAAATACACGAATTAGCTTCAAATCCACGTGAAACAAACGATTTAACTTCAATATCATGCGATATACACGATTTGGCTTAAAATTCGTGCGAAATAGCTATTTTAAACAAACGATTTTGCTTCAAATTCATGCGAAATGAACAATTTAGCTTCAGATTCGTACGAAATACACGAATTAGCTTCAAATCCACGAGAGACGAACGATTTAGCGTCAATATTATACGAAATACACGAATTCGACTCAATTTCGAGCGAAATAGCGATATTCAAGAAACGAATAAGCTTCAAATTCATACAAAATGAACAATTTAGCTTCAGCATCATGCGAAATACACGAATTAGCTTTAAATTCACGCGAAACAAACGATTCAACTTCAATATCAAGCGATATACACGATTTGGCTTCAATTTCGTGCGAAATAGCGATTTTAAACAAACGATTTTGCTTCAAATCATCCGAGATGAACAATTTAGCTTCAGATTCTTGGCGAAATACACGAATTAGCATCAAATCCACGAGAGACAAACGATTTAGCGTCAATATCATACAAAATACACGAATTCGACTCAATTTCGAGCGAAATAGCGTTATTCAAGAAACAAATAAGCTTCAAATTCATGCAAAATGAACAATTTAGCTTCAGATTCGTACGAAATACACGAATTAGCTTTATATTCACGCGCAACAAACGATTTAACTTCAATATCATGCGATATACACGATTTGGCTTCAAATTCGTGCGAAATAGCGATTTTAAACAAACGATTTAGCTTTGAATTCTTGCGAAATGAACAATTTAGCTTCAGATTCGTGCGAAATACACGGAATTAGCTTCAAATCCACGTGAAACAAAACGATTTAACTTCAATATCATGCGATATACACGATTTGGCTTAAAATTCGTGCGAAATAGCTATTTTAAACAAACGATTTTGCTTCAAATTCATGCGAAATGAACAATTTAGCTTCAGATTCTTACGAAATACACGAATTAGCTTCAAATCCACGAGAGACGAACGATTTAGCGTCAATATCATACGAAATACACGAATTCGACTCAATTTCGAGCGAAATAGCGATATTCAAGAAACGAATAAGCTTCAAATTCATACAAAATGAACAATTTAGCTTCAGAATCATGCGAAATACACGAATTAGCTTTAAATTCACGCGAAACAACGATTCAACTTCAATATCATGCGATATACACGATTTGGCTTCAAATTCGTGCGAAATAGCGATTTTAAGCAAATGATTTAGCTTTAAATTCTTGCGAAATGAACAATTTAGCTTCAGATTCATGCGAAATACTCGAATTAGCTTCAAATCCACGAGAGACAAACGATTTAGCGTCAATATCATACGAAATACACGAATTCGACTCAATTTCGAGCGATATAGCGATATTCAAGAAAGGAATAAGCATCAAATTCATGCAAAAATGAACAATTTAGCTTCAGAATCATGCGAAATACACGAATTAGCTTTATATTCACGCGAAACAAACGATTTAACTTCAATATCATGCGATATACACGATTTGGCTTCAAATCCGTGCGAAATAGCGATTTTAAACAAACGATTTTGCTTCAAATTCATCCGTGATGAACAATTTAGCTTCAGATTCTTGCGAAATACACGAATTAGCTTCAATCCACGTGAAACAAACGATTTAACTTCAATATCATGCGATATACACTAATTTCGACTCAATTTAGAGCGAAATATCGATATTCAAGAAACAGATATGCTTCAAATTCATGCAAAATGAACAATTTAGCTTTAGAATCATGCGAATAACACGAATTAGCTTTAAATTCACGCAAAAAAGAGCGATTTAACTTTAATATCATGCGATATACACGTTTTGGCTTCAATTCGTGCGAAATAGCGATTTTAAACAAACGATTTTGGCTTCAAATTCATGCGAATTGAACAATTTAGTTTCAGATTCGTACAAAATACACGAATTAGCTTCAAATCCACGCCGAGACAAACGATTTAGCGTCAATATCATACGAATACACGAATTCGACTCAATTTCGAGCGAAATAGCGATATTCAAGAAAACGAATAAGCTTCAAATTCAAGCAAAATGAACAATTTAGCTTCAGAATCATGCGAAATACACGAATTAGCTTTAAATTCACGCGAAACAAACGATTCAACTTCAATATCATGCGATATACACGATTTGGCTTCAAATTCGTGCGAAATAGCGATTTTAAGCAAATGATTTAGCTTTAAATTCTTGCGAAATGAACAATTTAGCTTCAGATTCATGCGAAATACTCGAATTAGCTTCAAATCCACGAGAGACAAACGATTTAGCGTCAATATCATACGAAATACACGAATTCGACTCAATTTCGAGCGATATAGCGATATTCAAGAAAGGAATAAGCATCAAATTCATGCAAAATGAACAATTTAGCTTCAGAATCATGCGAAATACACGAAATTAGCTTTATATTCACGCGAAACAAACGATTTAACTTCAATATCATGCGATATACACGATTTGGCTTCAAATCCGTGCGAAATAGCGATTTTAAACAAACGATTTTGCTTCAAATTCATCCGTGATGAACAATTTAGCTTCAGATTCTTGCGAAATACACGAATTAGCTTCAAATCCACGTGAAACAAACGATTTAACTTCAATATCATGCGATATACACTAATTCGACTCAATTTAGAGCGAAATATCGATATTCAAGAAACAGATATGCTTCAAATTCATGCAAAATGAACAATTTAGCTTTAGAATCATGCGAAATACACGAATTAGCTTTAAATTCACGCAAAAAAGCGATTTAACTTTAATATCATGCGATATACACGTTTTGGCTTCAAATTCGTGCGAAATAGCGATTTTAAACAAACGATTTTGCTTCAAATTCATGCGAATTGAACAATTTATTTTCAGATTCGTACAAAATACACGAATTAGCTTCAAATCCACGCGAGACAAACGATTTAGCGTCAATATCATACGAAATACACGAATTCGACTCAATTTCGAGCGAAATAGCGATATTCAAGAAACGAATAAGCTTCAAATTCAAGCAAAATGAACAATTTAGCTTCAGAATCATGCGAAATACACGAATTAGCTTTAAATTCACGCGAAAAAACCGATATAACTTCACAATATCATGCGATATACACGATTTGGCTTCAAATTCGTGCGAAATAGCGATTTTAAGCAAACGATTTAGCTTTAAATTCTTGCGAAATGAACAATTTAGCTTTAAATCAAGCGAAACAAACGATTTAACTTCAATATCAGCGATATACACGATTTGGCTTCAATTTCGTGCGAAATAGCGATTTTAAACAAACGATTTAGCTTCGAATTCATGCGAAATGAACAATTTAGCTTCAGATTCGTACGAAATAAACGAATTAGCTTCAAATCCACGAGAGACAAACGATTTAGCGTCAATATCATACAAAATACACGAATTCGACTCAATTTCGAGCGAAATAGCGATATTCAAGAAACAAATAAGCTTCAAATTCATGCAAAATGAACCAATTTAGCTTCAGAATCATGCGAAATACACGAATTAGCTTTAAATTCACGCGAAACAAACGATTTAACTTCAATATCAAGCGATATACACGATTTGCTTCATTTTCGTGCGAAATAGCGATTTTAAACAAACGATTTTGCTTCAAATTCATGCGAAATGAACAATTTAGCTTCAGATTCGTACGAAATACACGAATTAGCTTCAAATCCATGAGAGACAAACGATTTAGCGTCAATATCATACAAAATACTCGATTTCGACTCAATTTCGAGCGAAATAGCGATATTCAAGAAACAAATAAGCTTCAAATTCATGCAAAATGAACTATTTAGCTTCAGAATCATGCGAAATACACGAAGTTAGCTTTAAATTCACGCGAAACAAACGATTTAACTTCAATATCATGCGATATACACGATTTGGCTTCAAATTCGTGCGAAATAGCGATTTTAAACAAACGATTTAGCTTTAAATTCTTGCGAAATGAACAATTTAGCTTTAAATTCAAGCGAAACAAACGATTTAACTTCAATATCAAGCGATATACACAATTTGGCTTCAATTTCGTGAGAAATAGCGATTTTAAACAAACGATTTAGCTTTGAATTCTGCGAAATGAACAATTTAGCTTCAGATTCGTGCGAAATACACGAATTAGCTTCTAATCCACGTGAAACAAACGATTTAACTTCAATATCATGCGATATACACGATTTGGCTTAAAAATTCGTGCGAAATAGCTATTTTAAACAAACGATTTTGCTTCAAATTCATGCGAAATGAACAATTTAGCTTCAGATTCGTACGAAATACACGAATTAGCTTCAAATCCACGAGAGACGAACGATTTAGCGTCAATATCATACGAAATAAACGAATTCGACTCAATTTCGAGCGAAATAGCGATATTCAAGAAACGAATAAGCTTCAAATTCATACAAAATGAACAATTTAGCTTCAGAATCATGCGAAATACACGAATTAGCTTTAAATTCACGCGAAACAAACGATTTAACTTCAATATCATGCGATATACACGATTTGGCTTCAATTTCGTGCGAAATAGCGATTTTAAAACAAACGATTTTGCTTCAAATTCATGCGAAATGAAGAATTTAGCTTCAGATTCGTACGAATACACGAATTAGCTTCAAATCCATGAGAGACAACGATTTAGCGTCAATATCATACAAAATACTCGAATTCGACTCAATTTCGAGCGAAATAGCGATATTCAAGAAACAAATAAGCTTCAAATTCATGCAAAATGAACAATTTAGCTTCAGAATCATGCGAAATACACGAGTTAGCTTTAAATTCACGCGAAACAAACGATTTAACTTCAATATCATGCGATATACACGATTTGGCTTCAAATTCGTGCGAAATAGCGATTTTAAACAAACGATTTAGCTTTAAATTCTTGCGAAATGAACAATTTAGCTTTAAATTCAAGCGAAACAAACGATTTAACTACAATATCAAGCGATATACACAATTTGGCTTCAATTTCGTGAGAAATAGCGATTTTAAACAAACGATTTAGCTTTGAATTCTTGCGAAATGAACAATTTAGCTTCAGATTCGTGCGAAATACACGAATTAGCTTCAAATCCACGTGAAACAAACGATTTAACTTCAATATCATGCGATATACACGATTTGGCTTAAAATTCGTGCGAAATAGCTATTTTAAAACAAACGATTTTGCTTCAAATTCATGCGAAATGAACAATTTAGCTTCAGATTCGTACGAAATACACGAATTAGCTTCAAATCCACGAGAGACGAACGATTTAGCGTCAATATCTACGAAATAAACGAATACGACTCAATTTCGAGCGAAATAGCGATATTCAAGAAACGAATAAGCTTCAAATTCATACAAAATGAACAATTTAGCTTCAGAATCATGCGAAATACACGAATTAGCTTAAATTCACGCGAAACAACGATTTAACTTCATATCATGCGATATACACGATTTGGCTTCAATTTCGTGCGAAATAGCGATTTTAAAACAAAACGATTTAGCTTTGAATTCTTGCGAAATGAAACAATTTAGCTTCAGATTCATGCGAAATACACGAATTAGCTTCAAATCCACGAGAGACAAACGATTTAGCGTCAATATCATACGAAATACACGAATTCGACTCAATTTCGAGCGATATAGCGATATTCAAGAAAGGAATAAGCATCAAATTCATGCAAAATGAACAATTTAGCTTCAGAATCATGCGAAATACACGAATTAGCTTTATATTCACGCGAAACAAACGATTTAACTTCAATATCATGCGATATACACGATTTGGCTTCAAATCCGTGCGAAATAGCGATTTTAAACAAACGATTTTGCTTCAAATTCATCCGAGATGAACAATTTAGCTTCAGATTCATGCGAAATACACGAATAGCTTCAAATCCACGAGAGACAAACGATTTAGCGTCAATGTCATACGAAATACACGAATTCGACTCAATTTAGAGCGAAATAGCGATATTCAAGAAACAAATATGCTTCAAATTCATGCAAAATGAACAATTTAGCTTTAGAATCATGCGAAATACACGAATTAGCTTTAAATTCACGCAAAAAAAGGCGATTTAACTTCAATATCATGCGATATACACGTTTTGGCTTCAAATTCGTGCGAAATAGCGATTTTAAGCAAACGATTTAGCTTTAAATTCTTGCGAAATGAACAATTTAGCTTCAGATTCATGCGAAATACTCGAATTAGCTTTAAATTCACGCGAAACATACGATTTAACTTCAATATCAAGCGATATACACGATTTGGCTACAATTTCGTGCCGAAATAGCGATTTTAAAACAAACGATTTAGCTTTGAATTCTTGCGGAATGAACAATTTAGCTTCAGATTCGTACGAAATACACGAATTAGCTTCAAATCCACAAGAGACAAACGATTTAGCGGCAATATCATACAATACACACGAATTCGACTCAATTTCGAGCGAAATAGCCATATTCAAGAAACGAATAAGCTTCAAATTCATGCAAAATGAACAATTTAGCTTCAGAATCATTCGAAATACACGAATTAGCTTTATATTCGCGCGAAACAAACGATTTAACTTTAATATCATGCGATATACACGATTTGGCTTCAAATTCGTGCGAAATAGCTATTTTAAACAAACGATTTTGCTTCAAATTCATGCGAAATGAAGAATTTAGCTTCAGATTCGTACGAAATACACGAATTAGCTTCAAATTCACGAGAGACAAACGATTTAGCGTCAATATCATACGTAATACACGAATTAGACTCAACTTCGAACGAAATAGAGATATTCAAGAAACAAATAAGCTTCAATTCATGCAAAATGGACAATTTAGCTTCAGAATCATGCGAAATACACTAATTAGTTTCAAATCCACGTGAAACAAACGATTTAACTTCAATATCATGCGATATACACGATTTGGCTTCAAATTCGTGCGAAATAGCGATTTTAACCAAACGATTTAGCTATAAATTCTTGCGAAATGAACAATTTAGCTTCAGATTCGTACAAAATACACGAATTAGCTTCAATCCACGCGAGACAAACGATTTAACGTCAATATCATACGAAATACACGAATTCGACTCAATTTCGAGCGAAATAGCGATATTCAAGAAACGAATAAGCTTCAAATTCATGCAAAATGAACAATTTAGCTTCAGAATCATGCGAAATACACGAATTAGCTTTAAATTCACGCGAAACAAACGATTTAACTTTAATATCATGCGATATACACGATTTGGCTTCAAATTCGTGCGAAATAGCGATTTTAAACAAACGATTTAGCTTTAAATTCTTGCGAAATGAACAATTTAGCGTTAAATCCACGTGAAACAAACGATTTAGCTTCAATATCATGCGATATACACGATTTGGCTTCAAATTCGTGCGAAATAGCGATTTTAAACAAACGATTTAGCTTTAAATTCTTGCGAAATGAACAATTTAGCTTTAAATTCAAGCGAAACAAACGATTTAACTACAATATCAAGCGATATACACAATTTGGCTTCAATTTCGTGAGAAATAGCGATTTTAAACAAACGATTTAGCTTTGAATTCTTGCGAAATGAACAATTAGCTTCAGATTCGTGCGAAATACACGAATTAGCTTCAAATCCACGTGAAACAAACGATTTAACTTCAATATCATGCGATATACACGATTTGGCTTAAAATTCGTGCGAAATAGCTATTTTAAACAAACGATTTTGCTTCAAATTCATGCGAAATGAACAATTTAGCTTCAGATTCGTACGAAATCACGAATTAGCTTCAAATCCACGAGAGACGAACGATTTAGCGTCAATATCATACGAAATAAACGAATACGACTCAATTTCGAGCGAAATAGCGATATTCAAGAAACGAATAAGCTTCAAATTCATACAAAATGAACAATTTAGCTTCAGAATCATGCGAAATACACGAATTAGCTTTAAATTCACGCGAAACAAACGATTTAACTTCAATATCATGCGATATACACGATTTGGCTTCAATTTCGTGCGAAATAGCGATTTTAAACAAACGATTTAGCTTTGAATTCTTGCGAAATGAACAATTTAAGCTTCAGATTCATGCGAAATACACGAATTAGCTTCAAATCCACGAGAGACAAACGATTTAGCGTCAATATCATACGAAATACACGAATTCGACTCAATTTCGAGCGATATAGCGATATTCAAGAAAGGAATAAGCATCAAATTCATGCAAAATGAACAATTTAGCTTCAGAATCATGCGAAATACACGAATTAGCTTTATATTCACGCGAAACAAACGATTTAACTTCAATATCATGCGATATACACGATTTGGCTTCAAATCCGTGCGAAATAGCGATTTTAAACAAACGATTTTTGCTTCAAATTCATCCGAGATGAACAATTTAGCTTCAGATTCATGCGAAATACACGAATTAGCTTCAAATCCACGAGAGACAAACGATTTAGCGTCAATGTTCATACGAAATACACGAATTCGACTCAATTTAGAGCGAAATAGCGATATTCAAGAAACAAATATGCTTCAAATTCATGCAAAATGAACAATTTAGCTTTAGAATCATGCGAAATACACGAATTAGCTTTAAATTCACGCAAAAAAAGCGATTTAACTTCAATATCATGCGATATACACGTTTTGGCTTCAAATTCGTGCGAAATAGCGATTTAAAGCAAACGATTTAGCTTTAAATTCTTGCGAAATGAACAATTTAGCTTCAGATTCATGCGAAATACTCGAATTAGCTTTAAATTCACGCGAAACATACGATTTAACTTCAATATCAAGCGATATACACGATTTGGCTACAATTTCGTGCGAAATAGCGATTTTAAACAAACCGATTTAGCTTTGAATTCTTGCGGAATGAACAATTTAGCTTCAGATTCGTACGAAATACACGAATTAGCTTCAAAACCACAAGAGACAAACGATTTAGCGGCAATATCATACAATACACACGAATTCGACTCAATTTCGAGCGAAATAGCCATATTCAAGAAACGAATAAGCTTCAAATCATGCAAAATGAACAATTTAGCTTCAGAATCATTCGAAATACACGAATTAGCTTTATATTTCGCGCGAAACAACGATTTAACTTTAATATCATGCGATATACACGATTTGGCTTCAAATTCGTGCGAAATAGCTATTTTAAACAAACGATTTTGCTTCAAATTCATGCGAAATGAAGAATTTAGCTTCAGATTCGTACGAAATACACGAATTAGCTTCAAATTCACGAGAGACAAACGATTTAGCGTCAATATCATACGTAATACACGAATTAGACTCAACTTCGAACGAAATAGAGATATTCAAGAAACAAATAAGCTTCAAATTCATGCAAAATGGACAATTTAGCTTCAGAATCATGCGAAATACACTAATTAGTTTCCAAATCCACGTGAAACAAACGATTTAACTTCAATATCATGCGATATACACGATTTGGCTTCAAATTCGTGCGAAATAGCGATTTTAAACAAACGATTTAGCTATAAATTCTTGCGAAATGAACAATTTAGCTTCAGATTCGTACAAAATACACGAATTAGCTTCAAATCCACGCGAGACAAACGATTTAAACGTCAATTATCATACGAAATACACGAATTCGACTCAATTTTCGAGCGAAATAGCGATATTCAAGAAACGAATAAGCTTCAAATTCATGCAAAATGAACAATTTAGCTTCAGAATCATGCGAAATACACGAATTAGCTTTAAATTCACGCGAAACAAACGATTTAACTTTAATATCATGCGATATACACGATTTGGCTTCAAATTCGTGCGAAATAGCGATTTTAAACAAACGATTTAGCTTTAAATTCTTGCGAAATGAACAATTTAGCGTTAAATCCACGTGAAACAAACGATTTAGCTTCAATATCATGCGATATACACGATTTGGCTTCAATTCGTGCGAAATAGCGATTTTAAACAAACGATTTAGCTTTGAATTCTTGCGAAATGAACAATTTAGCTTCAGATTCGTGCGAAATACACGAATTAGCTTCAAATCCACGTGAAACAAACGATTTAACTTCAATATCATGCGATATACACGATTTGGCTTCAAATTCGTGCGAAATAGCTATTTTAAACAAACGATTTTGCTTCAAATTCATGCGAAATGAAGAATTTAGCTTCAGATTCGTACGAAATACACGAATTAGCTTCAAATTCACGAGAGACAAACGATTTAGCGTCAATATCATACGTAATACACGAATTAGACTCAACTTCGAACGAAATAGAGATATTCAAGAAACAAATAAGCTTCAAATTCATGCAAAATGGACAATTTAGCTTCAGAATCATGCGAAATACACTAATTAGTGTCAAATCCACGTGAAACAAACGATTTAACTTCAATATCATGCGATATACACGATTTGGCTTCAAATTCGTGCGAAGTAGCGATTTTAAACAAACGATTTAGCTTTAAATTCTTGCGAAATGAACAATTTAGCTTTAAATTCAAGCGAAACAAACGATTTAACTTCAATATCAAGCGATATACACGATTTGGCTTCAATTTCGTGCGAAATAGCGATTTTAAACAAACGATTTAGCTTTGAATTCTTGCGAAATGAACAATTTAGCTTCAGATTCGTACGAAATACACGAATTAGCTTCAAATCCACGCGAGACAAACGATTTAGCGTCAATATCATACGAAATACACGAATTCGACTCAATTTCGAGCGAAATAGCGATATTCAAGAAACGAATAAGCTTCAAATTCATTCAAAATGAACAATTTAGCTTCAGAATCATGCGAAATACACGAATTAGCTTTAAATTCACGCGAAACAAACGATTCAACTTCAATATCATGCGATATACACGATTTGGCTTCAAATTCGTGCGAAATAGCTATTTTAAACAAACGATTTAGTTTCAAGTTCATGCGAAATGAACAATTTAGCTTCAGATTCGTACGAAATACACGAATTAGCTTCAAATCCACGAGAGACAAACGATTTAGCGTCAATATCATACGTAATACACGAATTAGACTCAATTTCGAACGAAATAGAGATATTCAAGAAACAAATAAGGTTCAAATTCATGCAAAATGAACAATTTAGCTTCAGAATCATGCGAAATACACGAATTAGCTTCAAATCCACGTGACACAAACGATTTAACTTCAATATCATGCGATATACACGATTTGGCTTCAAATTCGTGCGAAATAGCGATTTTAAGCAAACGATTTAGCTTTAAATTCTTGCGAAATGAACAATTTAGCTTTAAATTCAAACGAAACAAACGATTTAACTTCAATATCAAGCGATATACACGATTTGGCTTCAATTTCGTGCGAAATAGCGATTTTAAACAAACGATTTAGCTTCAAATTCATGCGAAATGAACAATTTAGCTTCAGATTCGTACGAAATACACGAATTAGCTTCAAATCCACGAGAGACAAACGATTTAGCGTCAATATCATACGTAATACACGAATTAGACTCAATTTCGAGCGAAATAGAGATATTCAAGAAACAAATAAGCTTCAAATTCATGCAAAATGAACAATTTAGCTTCAGAATCATGCGAAATACACGAATTAGCTGTAAATTCAGGCGAAAAAACCGATTTAACTTCACAAAATCATGCGATATACACGATTTGGCTTCAAATTCGTGCGAAATAACGATTTTAAGCAAATGATTTAGCTTTAAATTCTTGCGAAATGAACAATTTAGCTTCAGATTCATGCGAAATACTCGAATTAGCTTTAAGTTCACGCGAAACAAACGATTTAACTTCAATATCATGCGATATACACGATTTGGCTTCAAATTCGTGCGAGATAGCGATTTTAAACAAACGATTTTGCTTCAAATTCATGCGAAATGAACAATTTAGTTTCAGATTCGTACAAAATACACGAATTAGCTTCAAATCCACGCGAGACAAACGATTTAGCGTCAATATCATACGAAATACACGAATTCGACTCAATTTCGATCGAAATAGCGATATTCAAGAAACGAATAAGGTTTCAAATTCATGCAAAATGAACAATTTAGCTTCAGAATCATGCGAAATACACGAATTAGCTTTAAATTCACGCGAAACAAAGATTCAACTTCAATATCATGCGATATACACGATTTGGCTTCAAATTCGTGCGAAATAGCTATTTTAAACAAACGATTTTGCTTCAAATTTATGCGAAATGAACAATTTAGCTTCAGATTCGTACGAAATACACGAATTAGCTTCAAATCCACGAGAGACAAACGATTTAGCGTCAATATCATACGTAATACACGAATTAGACTCAATTTCGAGCGAAATAGAGATATTCAAGAAACAAATAAGCTTCAAATTCATGCAAAATGAACAATTTAGCTTCAGAATCATGCGAAATACACGAATTAGCTTTAAATTCACGCGAAAAAAGCGATTTAACTTCAATATCATGCGATATACACGATTTGGCTTCAATTTCGTGCGAAATAACGATTTTAAACAAACGATTTAGCTTTGAATTCTTGCGAAATGAACAATTTAGCTTCAGAATCATGCGAAATACACGAATTAGCTTTAAATTCAGGCGAAAAAACCGATTTAACTTCACAATATCATGCGATATACACGATTTGGCTTCAAATTCGTGCGAAATAGCGATTTTAAGCAAACGATTTATCTTTAAATTCTTGCGAAATGAACAATTTAGCTACAGAATCATGCGAAATACACGAATTAGCTTTAAATTCACGCGAAAAAAGCGATTTAACTTCAATATTGTTACGTCCCGCGGCGCGGTTACACGAAAAATATATATTTTCTCCCGCGTCCGCCGCGGATTCGAGACGCTTGCAACTTTTCGTTCACTAACGGGGTGTCACGATGGCGCGCGCGCAATACACAAATACGCGACTCACCGGTGCTGAGCGAGATGCGGCGCCTTGGTTGAGCTTGATCGGTTGACGCCAGTGCTGGATGCAGTGCAGGTGCCGGACGGACTCGGCCGCTCGTTGACAGCGTTGTAGTTCTTGGAGACGTTGTCGAATTGGTGAGGTTGATACACACTATCGCGTCGCGTAGGGAGCGTTCGGGTTATTATTGTTCAATGACTTCACTATTTAACTGGTAAGATTATGTATATTCTGGTACTTAGTTACAATGGTTCCTTAAACTATGTATGATATTCGCAAGTAGTAAGATATGGTACGCGTGAGCTCCCGAAGAGACGTCGTTACTCTTCGGAGCATGGAACTGAAGTATGTCGTTGTGCAAGCCTCCTCTGCGCGCCGGGTTCGGTCGATGGAGGGGCGACGTCGGTGCGAGGGAGAGCGCGTCTGCTGACGGTGTTCTCTCTCTCTTCGCTGAGCGCTGTGAGACTCGCTGGTGCTTGCAGTTTCCCATGGAGAACGGTCGGCTGCGCGCGTGTTGGAATGTGCTGAGTCTGCAGTTCTCGGTGCGAGCGGATGCATCTTATCGGTGCGAGTGGATGCATCGTGCGTTCTCTCTCCGAGGGCTCGTCCGGTCGCAGGCGTGTTGGAATTTGCTGAGCTTGCAGTTCCCAGCGTGAGCGGATGCATCGTGCGTTCTCTCTCGCTCCTGGCATCGTGCATCATTGGCGTATGCATCAATTCCTTGCGAAGTGAACGGATGCATCATTGGCGTATGCATCAACTTATTTTAGATGTTTAATTATATAATTTTAGCAATATGACGTGTTTCGAGTGTGTGTGTGTGTGCTTAAGATTTAGGGTGTTGTTCTGTGTTACAATTGTGTACTTATACCTATTGTACGCATTTACGTTATATACTAATTCTAGAAGCTTATCATCTATTCGCGCTTAGACGGATACGACTTACAATCTACGCAATACGTCCTGAGGGCAGGACGTAACACCTCCCCCGTGGGAAAAAGAAAAGCGACGCAGTCGGTTTTCTTCCTCTGAATCGGTGTCATGCGCTTTGGTTTTCCTAAAACTAACGAACCGTTCGCCGGGTTTAGTGTGTTTCTCTATAAAGTCTCTGGGTTTGACACTCGGGGTTTCGCTGGGGGTATAATTAGCAGAGTTGTCTGATAGTTTTATTGATTTCTCGTGAGAGTTTTTGTTTTGGGGTTCGCGCACGACCACTTCACCTATGGGGATGCATTCCGTGGTGGTACACTGAGGGGCCACTTCACTGTCACTTTGTTTGTTCTTTAAGTACAGGCAGAAGTGCGTCAGCGCGCTCCACGAAGCCGCGAGGAGTTGGAGGCTGCAGCCGTAAGCTGCATGCAGGGCGATTCCGTTGAGTATGGTATTAATGCACAATTTAATTATGCGTAAGGCGAGGTATATTCCCATCAGTCCCGCCATTACTGAGCCGAACTCGATGAATCCGCTCCATATTCTCTTCCCTGTTGACTCTGCGATCTTCTGTAGTGTTTCCTCGTCTATTAAACCGAGCATTTTCACTGAGCCGTCCGCGTATGACCTTCCCGATGCTCCTTGAGCCAGTGCGTTTACTACCGCTATCCTTTCTATGGGGAACATTATATGGTCGCTAAGTTTTTGCACATCCTCTTGCGTGTAAATTCCGCCGGTGGCCAGGTTTGCTGGGTTTGTATATTTCCAGACGGATGATGTTAGCGGTTGTAGTGGTGGAGGTGGAATGCTTTCCGTCGGGCGTGGCGTCATCCTGTACCACGTTCCGTGGATCTTGTAAGTCGATGGAATCAGCTCGTCGCACATCCGTTTGGTTCCAGTTTTCGTTAGGATGTGCATCCTTGGTGTTAGGAAGAACGAATCGTTCCTGTATGTGACGGGAAGTTCGTCGAAGCATTCGTCCGTCTTTCTGAGTGTGCATTGGACAGGAGTGCACTTAATCACATGAATTACTTCGCCAGCTGGGACGGCCATATATCCGGATTCCTTGGCGATTGTCATGGCTACTTCGGCCGGGGAGATGTGGACCAGCGATATTGCGTTCCTGAGCACTTGTTGTTCTAGTATGCATTTTTGTTTCATTATATCTTGATATAGCGCGATTATTTGAGATTTGAGGTGTTTCTCGACGTATATAAATTTCGTGTTTACATACGTAAAGATATCGAGGTTGTTAATTCTGCTTCCCGAAATAGATTTAAATTTTCCTTCTCTTTCGGTTTCTAGTAAGAGTATTTTCGGATGCTCCGTTTTGATGAGGGTGTACCCGCAGATTTGCGTACGTCCTGTACTAGTGAGAGCGAAAGCTGTGTCGCCTGAAGTTACTGTATATGTTGGGGTTCCGTGGTGTTCTTCTGAAGATACCTTTGTGGCTCTACCTTCATAAAGGACTTCGTATCTGTTGAAAAGACAGCGGTCGGTGGGCAGGCTGTCCCAAAATGTAAATCCGTCCTCCGGGTCCGTGCAGTACTCCTTATCCAGGGAGCAGCGATGTCCGGTAGGCAGGTATATTTGGTTGGTAGAGATTTTTACCGGTGCGTTAAAACCTTTAAGGGTCACCCTTATTATCGCCTGGACTACCACCTTGTCCCATGTTCCGAATGGGTCACTGTAAGTTGTACCGCCGCACGTTCCGTCTTGTAGGATGGTTCCGGCTAGGGTAATGCTTCTGACTGTCGTGCTATTGCCTGTCAATCCGGCTAACTGCCCGGTGGGAGGTAGGATTAATATTCCTGAGCTATGCATTGTTCTGCAGGTATCTCTCGGAGTGTTAAGGAGATATTGCTGGCGACCGTTGTTTACGACTGACATATGCGAGTGCATTCCGCAATAATAAATTGTGCGGTCTATTTCCACCTTGCACTGTACTACCGGGGTTTCTTCGAAATCGATTAATTGGAGTAATTGCACGCTCGTATTTTGGACTGTCGGCTTGTCGTCGGCGAGTTCGCAGAGGGGTCGGTCCATTGTAGAGACGGTTGTAGTGTTTAAGGTTGAACCTCCACAGTCGTAGCCGATTAGGGCGGTGGTTGGTTGCAGGATCGCGAGCACGAAGAGCGGTATCGGAGTCTGCATCTTGGCGGTGTTGGACGACGAATGAATGGTCCCTCGCAGTTCGCTCGCGGTTATGTATTGTCTCGAGGTGTTCGTGGGCGGGGTGGGGGAACACGTCACTCTCGCGCATCGCACTCGTGTCGCTGGGTTGGGGGCGCGTTTTAGTTTATTGGTGTGTACCACCCGCGAGCCATTCTTAAATTTTAAACGCACATTACATTCGTTCACGCGTTCCATAATACAATAGGGGCCCACATATTCGTCATCGAATTTTCCCTTTTTGGGTTCTTTGAGAAGAAATACGTACTCTCCGACGGAGAATTCCTGCGCGTTTACCTTTCTGTCGTAGTACGTCTTCGATCTTAGTTTGGCGGTGTTCAGGTTTTCTTTCGCTTTTGTTATCGTTTGGGAGATTTTTGTTTGTAGATTCTCGAGGTATTTACTATAAGATTCGTCAGACGAATCATGGACAGCTGTATCTGCCGAGGGGGTTCGCGCCGCTACACCGAATACTAGCTCATGAGGTGTAAACGAGGTGCCCTCGTGGACGCTCGTATTGTACGAAAATGTGGCATACGGCAGCCACTCGTCCCAGTTCCCTTTCGAAATGTATTGTTTCAGGTATTCCTTCAGGACGTGGTGCGAGCGTTCGATCGACCCGTTGCTTTGCGGTCTAAACGCGGTGGTGCGAAATTGTGAAATTTTAAAGCGTTTCGCGACATTTTTCATGAGAGAGCTTAGGAAGTTGGTGCCCTGATCGGTAAGAATACCTCTGGGTGCGCCGAATCTGCATATGAATTCTTTAATAAAGGCATCTGCAATCTCGATTGCGGTTGCGTTGCGAAGGGGTACGGCCAAGGAATATTTGGTTAACAGATCTTGCATGGTGAGGATATAGGAGAAACCTTTGGGTGACGTAGGTATAGGACCGACGATAACCATGGAAATTTTTTCAAACGCGGCACCCGGCGTGTCTGTAATGACCATCGGCTGCCGTGTCTTAATCCTGACTAATTTTTTTCTTTGGCATGTGGTACAGGCATTAACAAAATCCTGCACTTCTTTCTTTAGGGTCGGCCAATAATATTTTTCCCGGATTCGTCTATAGGTCTTGGTTATTCCTTTATGGCCGGCGTAGGCCGAACAGTGGTTTTCGTTTATGATTTCCGGACGGTCGGTTGAAGGAGGGATTATGACCCTATGTTCACAGGCAAAAATTTGGACGTTGGTGTCGGAAAAGAGTTCGATCAAGGATTTGTAAATTGTTGTCCAAGTCGTATTGTCTACTGTCGTTTTTGAAATGCTGAAGGAATCTAGTTGGAGTTCTGCGGTGACGTCTAGGATGGATCTAAGGGAATCTATCACGTCGTCGTGCGTCGCCGTATGATATTGTGTTGGTTTTACTGGAAGTAGGATTAATTTTTTGTTTCCGATATTTAGGACTTTCGCGCGAGCTAGGGTAAGGTCCTTGATTTTGGGAATTTTTCCGGAATTGTGCAAATCTGTCGCGCCTTCGTCGATCGGTAGTCCGTCCATTGTGATAAAGGCAACCAGATTATCGTTCCTCATAATGAGGCGGTCGCGTGTGTTCGTGAATGTTCTTTTAGTGGATATTGCGGGGGTGTTGTAATCTTCGAAAAGGTTTTCGTCGGTGTCGGACTCTGAGTCGGGGCTCGATGTTATCGCCATTTCGGCGGGTTGTCGGATCGTCGGGATTGGTGAAGGGGAGGTACGAGAGGACGAATCGTGTGTGGGGGTCGGAGATCGCGATGTGGATGGGAGGAGTCGCTTATTGGAAGATGGCGATCGTTGCGTCGTCTTTGGAGGGGATTGTGGTGAAGGCGGCGGGGAGGAATAGGAGGTGGAGGGAGAGCTTGGCGATGGCGGTCGGCGGCCAATAATCGGGGAAGGTTGTCGCGAGGCGGGGACGAACGGTTTTTTGACGGCGTCGAAGATGCCGGATGAACTGGAATCCGTGGAGAGAGGGAGAGCGGACATTGGATTCCGTGACAACGCGTCCGCGTTGAGATTAGTTTTGCCTGTTTTATACGTAATTTTATAATCATATTCTGCCAGTTTAAGACGCCACCTCAGCAATCTGGACGTAGGGTCCTTAACTGAGTTCATCCAGACTAAAGGTTGATGGTCGGTGATTAAATTGAAACGGTGTCCGTATATATATGGTCTGAAGTATTGCGTGCAATAAATAATAGCTAGGCACTCTCTCTCTATAGTTGAATAATTGAGTTCCGCGCCATGTAGCAGCCTCGAGGCGTAGGCGATGGGCCGATCTTGTCCTGGGTCGCCCTGACTAAGAATACCGCCGATTGCGAAACCCGAAGCATCGGTGGTTATGTTGAATTCGCGGTCGAAGTCGGGATATTGAAGTAACGGTTCTGTAGTCAAAATTTCGCGGAGGGTCGAAAAGGCTTGCTCTTGTTCATATTTCCACGTGAATTTTGTGTCCTTTTTCAGGAGTGTCGTTAGTGGTTTCGCGATTTGGGAATATTTCGGGATGAACCGACGATAATATCCCGAAAGGCCCAGGAATTCTCTGAGCGATTTTAGGTTTTTGGGAACTGGAAAGTCTTTGACTGCCGCGATCTTCTTAGGGCAGGGCTTAACGCCTTCTTCGCCTATAACGTGGCCTAAATACGCGACTTCCCGGTGCAGGAAGGAGCATTTTGAGGGCTGCAATTTTAAGTTTGCCTCGCGGAGTCTCTGAGCTAGTTTATTGAATTTCGATTTATGTTCTGACAAACTGCGCGCGTAGATGACGATATCGTCAAGGTAGACAAATAGTTCGTTTCCCTGGAGACCTGACAAAATACTGTCCATGAGTCGTTGAAACGTTGCCGGTGCGTTACGGAGGCCGAAGGGCATTCGTTTGAACTCGTAATGCCCGTACGGCGTGGAGAATGCAGTTTTCGCTGCGTCCTCCGGGTGCATCCCGATCTGGTGAAAACCGCTAGCAAGATCGAAGACGCTAAAGTATTTCGCGCTCCCGAGCTGGTCCAAGATCTCTAAAATGCTTGGCAGCGGGTATGCGTCTGGGACTGATTTTTCGTTTAGAGCCCTAAAGTCGATGACCATCCTCCAGCGCTTGTTCCCGTCGGCGTCGGCCTTTTTCGGGACTATCCACAAAGGGCTATTGTAGGGAGATTTAGACGGCGCGACAATATCTTGTTCGAGTAACTCCTTCAATTGCTTATCGATTTCCGTACGGTGAACGGGAGGATAGCGATACTGTTTGACGTGTACTGGGATGTCGTCGGTTGTAATGATCTTATGCTGGACCGCATTTGTTTTTCCCAGACGCTCCTCTGGGAGGTGAAAGAGATCGTGGTGCTCCTGAATCAATTGCCTGACGTGCAATTGTTCCTCTTCGCCGAGGTGATCCAAACTAATTATGTCGGTGATCGCCTCGTAACGGGATTTGTGAGGTCGAGAATTTAGATTTAGTACGGATTTGGAATTGGAATTGAATTTAGAATTAGAACTGGTATTTGAATTAGATTTTGAAAAGAAATTCGCGTTTTCCACGGCATCTACCATCTCTTCCACCCCCTCCAGCTCCATGATCGGCATGTGGAGGTCGACAGATTGGTCCGTGGTGTTAGCGCATCGGATGTACGCGTATCCGTCGGAGTTTCTCACCACGCAGTGGGGAATGAGAACCCCTGGTGCAAGCTCGCGACGGCTTATATATCCGACTTTGGGTCCCGTAACTTTTACCGCGACGCTAGCGGTCGTTCGTGGCCCAATTACGCATTTCTTTCGAGACGTGAATGGGAACTCGTTCCCTTGCATCGTTACGCATTGTTTCGAATAGGAGATTTCGGCTCCGAGCGATAGAAACGCGGATCCCAGAATTCCGTCCGCAGGAATTGGGAATTCGTCCGATACGACATGGAATTCGACGTCGCGATCGGCGATGTTAAGCGAAGCCGTGCCCAATGTTGCGACCGCGCCCTCGGTAATGCCCGATATATGTATAATATTATGCGTATCGATGACCACGGCCGGTTGCAGTGATGACGCCTTTATGACGTTCGGTTCTGCGCCGGTGTCTATCATTAGCCTCGCATTATCAACTAATTCGGGGGACGCGACGATAATGTGTGGGACGGTAGAAGTGGGTTGCAAGGTTATTCTTGCGACTCTTCGGTGCTGATCGGAAGATCGTTCGACATTGCTCGTACGTTTTGATTGCGGTAGGCTACCTCCCGACGGTCGCTCGCGGGGATCGGGAGGCCTTGCCCGTTTCCCGACTGTTGTTGAGATCTGATGCGATTGTTATATTCCCGCTTACGACATTCGTGTATATCGTGCCCGGCGTTTTTACAATAGCTGCAGTGCTTATTTGAAGAGGGATTACGCGGAGGATTGTTTATGGGACGTGGCCCGGGTGCGTCGAGGGTCGCTCGTGTATACCTAGCGTTATCTCGGGTCGGGGTATACGGTTGGTCGTAAACATTAGCATTTGGCGGACGCTGGCTCACCCGTTGCGTCACCTCGCGATAAGATGGTCGAGGTACCGAGATATTTGGTCTCGAAGGTTCGGCGTATCGCGATGTATATTCCGGCCGGTACGGTGAGGGAGATCGATAGCGGTTATGCAAACTTCCGCGGCGGTCGTCCGAGAATCGTACCTCGCGGGAAGGCGGGCGTGAGTAGTGTTCTTTATCGGCTTCTGCTTCTTTGAAGCAGTTTATCGCGGTATCGAATAATGTTTGGAGTCGCACGTGTTCTAAATGCCTCATGCCGTACCGAAGCGTGGGAATGACGCCGCGGATAAAACTGCGCTTTGTTAGCTCGTCGATATTTTCGATGTCCGGTCGTACTCGGTCACAATCGATTATTGCGTTTCGCAGGTCTTTTATTCGCGCGATGAAGTCGAGTATATGTTCCGATTCACGCATTCTAATATTTGCCATTTCGCCTCGATAATGGTCTATCGTGTTTGATGGCCCGAATATGTCTTTTAAGCGGTTGCAGAGGCTCGCGACGGAGTTTACTGGTTTATCTTCGATGGCTGTGTAGGCGCGGCCCCGTAATTTGTTAATAATCAATTTCGTCAACGTGAATTCCGCGTGAGACGGCACGAGGTCTCTGGCGCGATGGCACGCTCGCGTGAATTGCTAAACGGGCAGGTTTGTGCCGTCGAAATCGGGAACGGCGTTGCACGCCGCGTTCATTGTAATTCCCGAATTTCCGGCGGTGGCTTCGAAGCCGGGGTTTGTGTTAACGGTTCTGTTCATTTCCGATTCCGGGGTACGGTCGGTCACTGTATCGTCATGGAACGCAGTTTTACGGTTCCTGAGCGATTCTAGTTCTTCACGAAGCGCGGCGTTTTCGCTTATCCACCGTTCGCGTTCTCTCTTTAGGTTATCTTGCGCGTGTTCGTACTCTGCTGAAAATTTGTTTCTGTTTTCTTCTAATTTCAGAGATTGCGATTGCAAACGCGATTCCTCTGCTCTTAAGAATAATTCATAGTCGACTAATTGTTCCGGGGTTTTGGGGGCGCTTTGCGATCGCGTATTGCTCGCAGGGTTCGCCATGGTGACCGTTGCACGATCCCACCGCTGCCACCAATTTGTTACGTCCCGCGGCGCGGTTACACGAAAAATATATATTTTCTCCCGCGTCCGCCGCGGATTCGAGACGCTTGCAACTTTTCGTTCACTAACGGGGTGTCACGATGGCGCGCGCGCAATACACAAATACGCGACTCACCGGTGCTGAGCGAGATGCGGCGCCTTGGTTGAGCTTGATCGGTTGACGCCAGTGCTGGATGCAGTGCAGGTGCCGGACGGACTCGGCCGCTCGTTGACAGCGTTGTAGTTCTTGGAGACGTTGTCGAATTGGTGAGGTTGATACACACTATCGCGTCGCGTAGGGAGCGTTCGGGTTATTATTGTTCAATGACTTCACTATTTAACTGGTAAGATTATGTATATTCTGGTACTTAGTTACAATGGTTCCTTAAACTATGTATGATATTCGCAAGTAGTAAGATATGGTACGCGTGAGCTCCCGAAGAGACGTCGTTACTCTTCGGAGCATGGAACTGAAGTATGTCGTTGTGCAAGCCTCCTCTGCGCGCCGGGTTCGGTCGATGGAGGGGCGACGTCGGTGCGAGGGAGAGCGCGTCTGCTGACGGTGTTCTCTCTCTCTTCGCTGAGCGCTGTGAGACTCGCTGGTGCTTGCAGTTTCCCATGGAGAACGGTCGGCTGCGCGCGTGTTGGAATGTGCTGAGTCTGCAGTTCTCGGTGCGAGCGGATGCATCTTATCGGTGCGAGTGGATGCATCGTGCGTTCTCTCTCCGAGGGCTCGTCCGGTCGCAGGCGTGTTGGAATTTGCTGAGCTTGCAGTTCCCAGCGTGAGCGGATGCATCGTGCGTTCTCTCTCGCTCCTGGCAACGTGCATCATTGGCGTATGCATCAATTCCTTGCGAAGTGAACGGATGCATCATTGGCGTATGCATCAACTTATTTTAGATGTTTAATTATATAATTTTAGCAATATGACGTGTTTCGAGTGTGTGTGTGTGTGCTTAAGATTTAGGGTGTTGTTCTGTGTTACAATTGTGTACTTATACCTATTGTACGCATTTACGTTATATACTAATTCTAGAAGCTTATCATCTATTCGCGCTTAGACGGATACGACTTACAATCTACGCAATACGTCCTGAGGGCAGGACGTAACAATATCAAGCGATATACACGATTTGGCTTCAATTTCCTGCGAAATAGCGATTTTAAACAAACGATTTTGCTTCAAATTCATGCGAAATGAACAATTTAGCTTCAGATTCGTACGAAATACACGAATTAGTTTCAAATCCACGAGAGACAAACGATTTAGCGTCAATATCATACGTAATACACGAATTAGACTCAATTTCGAGCGAAATAGAGATATTCAAGAAACAAATAAGCTTCAAATTCATGCAAAATGAACAATTTAGCTTCAGAATCATGCGAAAGACACGAATTAGCTTTAATTTCACGCGAAAAAAGCGATTTAAGTTCAATATCATGCGATATACTCGATTTGGCTTCAAATTCGTGCGAAATAGCTATTTTAAACAAACGATTTAGCTTTAAATTCTTGCGAAATGAACAATTTAGTTTCAGATTCGTACAAAATACACGAATTAGCTTCAAATCCACGCGAGACAAACGATTTAGCGTCAATATCATACGAAATACACGAATTCGACTCAATTTCGATCGAAATAGCGATATTCAAGAAACGAATAAGCTTCAAATTCATGCAAAATGAACAATTTAGCTTCAGAATCATGCGAAATACACGAATTAGCTTTAAATTCACGCGAAACAAAGATTCAACTTCAATATCATGCGATATACACGATTTGGCTTCAAATTCGTGCGAAATAGCTATTTTAAACAAACGATTTTGCTTCAAATTTATGCGAAATGAACAATTTAGCTTCAGATTCGTACGAAATACACGAATTAGCTTCAAATCCACGAGAGACAAACGATTTAGCGTCAATATCATACGTAATACACGAATTAGACTCAATTTCGAGCGAAATAGAGATATTCAAGAAACAAATAAGCTTCAAATTCATGCAAAATGAACAATTTAGCTTCAGAATCATGCGAAATACACGAATTAGCTTTAAATTCACGCGAAAAAAGCGATTTAACTTCAATATCATGCGATATACACGATTTGGCTTCAATTTCGTGCGAAATAACGATTTTAAACAAACGATTTAGCTTTGAATTCTTGCGAAATGAACAATTTAGCTTCAGAATCATGCGAAATACACGAATTAGCTTTAAATTCAGGCGAAAAAACCGATTTAACTTCACAATATCATGCGATATACACGATTTGGCTTCAAATTCGTGCGAAATAGCGATTTTAAGCAAACGATTTATCTTTAAATTCTTGCGAAATGAACAATTTAGCTACAGAATCATGCGAAATACACGAATTAGCTTTAAATTCACGCGAAAAAAGCGATTTAACTTCAATATCATGCGATATACACGATTTGGCCTCAAATTCGTGCGAAATAGCTATTTTAAACAAACGATTTTGCTTCAAATTCATGCGAAATGAACAATTTAGCTTCAGATTCGTACGAAATAAACGAATAACCTTCAAATTCATGCAAAATGAACAATTTAGCTTCAGAATCATGCGAAATACACGAATTAGCTTTATATTCACGCGAAACAAACGATTTAACTTCAATATCATGCGATATACACGATTTGGCTTCAATTTCGTGCGAAATAGCGATTTCAAACAAACCATTTAGCTTTGAATTCTTGCGAAATGAACAATTTAGCTTCAGATTCATGCGAAATACTCGAATTAGCTTTAAGTTCACGCGAAACAAACGATTTAACTTCAATATCATGCGATATACACGATTTGGCTTCAAATTCGTGCGAAATAGCGATTTTAAACAAACGATTTTGCTTCAAATTCATCTGAGATGAACAATTTAGCTTCAGAATCATGCGAAATACACGAATTAGCTTTAAATTCAGGCGAAAAAACCGATTTAACTTCACAATATCATGCGATATACACGATTTGGCTTCAAATTCGTGCGAAATAACGATTTTAAGCAAATTATTTAGCTTTAAATTCTTGCGAAATGAACAATTTAGCTTCAGATTCATGCAAAATAATCGAATTAGCTTCAAGTTCACGCGAAACAAACGATTTAACTTCAATATCATGCGATATACACGATTTGGCTTCAAATTCGTGCGAAATAGCGATTTTAAACAAAAGATTTTGCTTCAAATTGATCCGAGATGAACAATTTAGCTTCAGATTCTTGCGAAATACACGAATTAGCTTCAAATCCACGTGAAACAAACGATTTAACTTCAATAACATGCGATATACACTAATTCGACTCAATTTCGAGCGAAATAGCGATATTCAAGAAACAAATAAGCTTCAAATTCATGCAAAATGAACAATTTAGCTACAGAATCATGCGAAATACACGAATTAGCTTTAAATTCACGCGAAAAAAGCGATTTAACTTCAATATCATGCGATATACACGATTTGGCTTCAAATTCGTGCGAAATAGCTATTTTAAACAAACGATTTTGCTTCAAATTCATGCGAAATGAACAATTTAGCTTCAGATTCGTACGAAATAAACGAATAAGCTTCAAATTCATGCAAAATGAACAATTTAGCTTCAGAATCATGCGAAATACACGAATTAGCTTTATATTCACGCGAAACAAACGATTTAACTTCAATATCATGCGATATACACGATTTGGCTTCAATTTCGTGCGAAATAGCGATTTTAAACAAACGATTTAGCTTTGAATTCTTGCGAAATGAACAATTTAGCTTCAGATTCGTACGAAATACACGAATTACCTTCAAATCCACGAGAGACGAACGATTTTGCGTCAATATCATACGAAATACACGAATTCGACTCAATTTCGAGCGAAATAGCGATATTCAAGAAACGAATAAGCTTCAAATTCATGCAAAATGAACAATTTAGCTTCAGAATCATGCGAAATACACGAATTAGCTTTAAATTCACGCGAAAAAAGCGATTTAACTTCAATATCATGCGATATACACGATTTGGCTTCAAATTCGTGCGAAATAGCTATTTTAAACAAACGATTTTGCTTCAAATTCATGCGAAATGAACAATTTAGCTTCAGATTCGTACGAAATAAACGAATTAGCTTCAAATCCACGAGAGACAAACGATTTAGCGGCAATAGCATACAAAATACACGAATTCGACTCAATTTCGAGCGAAATAGCCATATTCAAGAAACGAATAAGCTTTAAATTCATGCAAAATGAACAATTCAGCTTCAGAATCATGCGAAATACACGAATTAGCTTTATATTCACGCGAAACAAACGATTTAACTTTAATATCATGCGATATACACGATTTGGCTTCAAATTCGTGCGAAATAGCGATTTTAAACAAACGATTTTGCTTCAAATTCATCCGAGATGAGCAATTTAGCTTCAGAATCATGCGAAATACACGAATTAGCTGTAAATTCAGGCGAAAAAACCGATTTAACTTCACAATATCATGCGATATACACGATTTGGCTTCAAATTCGTGCGAAATAACGATTTTAAGCAAATGATTTAGCTTTAAATTCTTGCGAAATGAACAATTTAGCTTCAGATTCATGCGAAATACTCGAATTAGCTTTAAGTTCACGCGAAACAAACGATTTAGCGTCAATATCATACGAAATACACGAATTCGACTCAATTTCGATCGAAATAGCGATATTCAAGAAACGAATAAGCTTCAAATTCATGCAAAATGAACAATTTAGCTTCAGAATCATGCGAAATACACGAATTAGCTTTATATTCACGCGAAACAAACGATTTAACTTCAATATCATGCGATATACACGATTTGGTTTCAATTTCGTGCGAAATAGCGATTTTAAACAAACGATTTAGCTTTGAATTCTTGCGAAATGAACAATTTAGCTTCAGATTCGTACGAAATACACGAATTACCTTCAAATCCACGAGAGACGAACGATTTAGCGTCAATATCATACGAAATACACGAATTCGACTCAATTTCGAGCGAAATAGCGATATTCAAGAAACGAATAAGCTTCAAATTCATGCAAAATTAACAATTGAGCTTCAGAATCATGCGAAATACACGAATTAGCTTTAAATTCACGCGAAAAAAGCGATTTAACTTCAATATCATGCGATATACACGATTTGGCTTCAAATTCGTGCGAAATAGCTATTTTAAACAAACGATTATGCTTCAAATTCATGCGAAATGAACAATTTAGCTTCAGATTCGTACGAAATAAACGAATTAGCTTCAAATCCACGAGAGACAAACGATTTAGCGGCAATATCATACAAAATACACGAATTCGACTCAATTTCGAGCGAAATAGCCAAATTCAAGAAACGAATAAGCTTTAAATTCATGCAAAATGAACAATTTAGCTTCAGAATCATGCGAAATACACGAATTAGCTTTATATTCACGCGAAACAAACGATTTAACTTTAATATCATGCGATATACACGATTTGGCTTCAAATTCGTGCGAAATAGCGATTTTAAACAAACGATTTAGCTTTAAATTCTTGCGAAATGAACAATTTAGCGTTAAATTCACGCGAAACAACGATTCAACTTCAATATCATGCGATATACACGATTTGGCTTCAAATTCGTGCGAAATAGCTATTTTAAACAAACCAATAAGCTTCAAATTCATGCAAAATGAACAATTTAGCTTCAGAATCATGCGAAATACACGAATTAGCTTTAAATTCACGCGAAACAAACGATTTAGCTTCAATATCATGCGATATACACGATTTGGCTTCAATTTCGTGCGAAATAGCGATTTTAAACAAACGATTTAGCTTTGAATTCTTGCGAAATGAACAATTTAGCTTCAGATTCGTGCGAAATACACGAATTAGCTTCAAATCCATGTGACGTCCTCCGACGTTTGTATTAGTATATAAGAGCGTGGTTGTGCATGAATGTGTGTGTGTGTTACCGCGCAAACTAGTATATAAGCGTAGGTTAACCGAATTAGCCTAAACGTATCGTAACCGACCATAGCATAAGTTTGTGACGTCCTCCGACGTTTGTATTAGTATATAAGAGCGTGGTTGTGCACGAATGTGTGTGTGTGTTACCGCGCAAACTAGTATATAAGCATAGGTTAACCGAATTAGCCTAAACGTATCGTAACCGACCATAGCATAAGTTAGCAGATATCTACCTTATAACGAACCATAGAATAAGTTAGCATAACCACATTATTATACTCTCTAAAGAACAAGCGAATATTTCTAAGTACCGTAAAAAGCGCGTGGACTGGGACTACGTCATCCCGCTGAACGCGGCATCCCCTCTCCAGCGCCATCCACCACCATGGCGGACGCCCCTCCACCGGACTACCCCCGCCAGGCGGACCGGCGGCCATGAATCGAAAGAGTTCAATGCAGCCTCCGGCAGGATCACTCTCGTTCCGGAATTCGACCAGTATTAGTCGTACTTCTCGATCAGAAGTCCGGTCGTCCGCGATCGTCAAGTTCTTCTTATTCCAATTCAATTTCGATTCTGATTTCCAAGTCCAATCTTCTTGCGTTAGTATTAAGGCTCTGTAACTTAAGCCAATTTAATTAGAATATACATCTTAATTTAGAAGCAGTGAACGTAATTCATTCAACATACCTCTGCGATCCTAGTTCCTATTATTATTTGACTTACCACCGCATTTCGAATTACAACTTCAGAAAGCGTGTGTACCGGGCTTTCTCCACAAGTCCTGCACGCCACCGAAGTTGCTCTAACTAAATCCGTCCAGAAAGCGTATGTACCGGGCTTTCACCACAAGTCCTGTACGCCACCGGACAGAGCAGATAATTGATTAATTATTAACTAGCATTAGTATCACATATGCCGCGTCAGTCTGGGCGCAGAGCTCAATTGAAGAGACTCGTCCATCTATACGCTCAGATCCCTTACGAAACGCGGGTAAAGCATCGAAGTCAAGAAATCAGCATAATCAGCCATAAACCGCGAATAGATTCAGTTACGGGCGATCTCGCGTACCGCGAAGAAATCCAGATCATCCGCGAATACCGCGCACCTCGTCAACGCCACCTCTATCCTTGGACGGAGCTGATCGAGATCGACATCCCGAAATCAACGTACAGCCCAAGCAGAATCCCGGCAGGAGATCCGAGACGAGCGGCGTACGAGAAGCGAGCGAACGAGCCTTCCCGGCAGCAGGACCTGCCTATCACAGTAAGAGCCCGCGTATTTTGTTCCTGTGTTCGCGAGTAGGCGATACCCTGTTATACGCGAACGGTACGCGTCGCGTGGACTAAAGGCAGATCAATTTAATCGTTACACGTAAATCTCGCGCTCTCGCGGAATTATATATATATTTTGCGGGAAATCACGCGCGGGACGTAACAATTTGGTGGCAGCGGTGGGATCTGATAAGCCAATCGCCATGCTCGCCAGCCCAGCGGACGGAACGCGGTCAAAATCGCATAATTTAGAAGGAAAACAATTATCGCAAGACGAACTCGCCGCGGTACAAAAAACCTTGATAAATAAAGAGCAACGGCTCATGGAACAATCGCGCAGCCTAGATAAAAAGCGTATGTTAATAGAATCGCAACAAATGCAGGCGCAGGCGGAAATAGATAAAGATCGCGACGAAATGGCGATCGAAAACGCGAGACTCCGCGAACAAATCGAAAAATTAACGGTGGGAAACTCACGAACCGCGGGACCGGCAAACCCGGCTTTCGAACCACCGACTCGGGTTCAATCAACGCATCGACCGTATTACGACTCCCGCGAAGCTGAAGACAATCAGCTAACATTAAAATCCGCAGCCGATATGATCCCGATGTTTAATGGTACGCAACCACCAGTACTTCAATTTACGCGCGCGTGCACTCACGCGAGATCGTTAGTACCCTCGCACTCGGAACGCAGCCTGGTAAGACTAATTATCGGTAAATTGCGCGGAGACGCTTTGTCCGTGGTAGAATTCCGCCACTTCGATACCGTGTCGGAACTATGCGAACGTTTAAAAATGCTATTCGGCGCGCAGCATAAAATCCAACACTACCAGGGCGAGCTAGCCAACATTTACATGGGTGAACGTGAAAACATTTTTACCTACATAAACCGAGTTAGAGATCTACACGGGGCGATCATCAATTGCCTCCCGGATCAGGCCGACAACCGCGAGATCGACGACTTTGCGCGTGATTGTTTTATAGACGGGTTAATTCCTAACATACGAACGGAACTGCGTGCGGTTGGACATAAACATATGGAGGATATTTTTGACGAATCCGTGAGAGCATTCAAACAGTTGGAACTGGACTTGAAACGGTACGGTGATATAAACAGTCGAAGGGTCCGCTTTCCAAACGGTATAAACAGTCCGAGGACGGAGAACAGAAACTTCCTGTCGAGGAATCGGTCACCCTCACCTTATAATAACAGAGGATTTAGTTTCGCCGACTCGGGGAGTTTGTATATAAACAGTTCGGGCGATACGCGTTCAGGGTACTATGACTCATCAACGCGTCAACGCGACTACGATTTATCGATGCGCCGACGCGACTATGAATCACCGGCGCCCCATTACACAGACCGGCGCGAGCGCGCCTTCGGCCACGATTACTCGCCTCGTAAACAATACACATCCGGTCCTTCGCCGCGCTACGAATATCGACGCGATAACAATTATCGAGATCAACCGCGAGAACAATCCCGGCCGAATCACGCGAGCAACGCTCAAAGGTTTTGCAATTATTGCAAGACGCCCGGCCATGACATTCACGAATGCCGCAAGCGTGAATTCAACAATAAGATTCGCGAACAACAACCGTCGGGAAACGGGAAGAACCTCCCGACCATGTCGGACAATCGTCGGGAGGGAAACAGAAATTTTCAACGAGTGACGCCGATCGCGAGCGAAGAACAGACAGCAGAGACGGGAGAATCGCGCGGATAAATCTCCGTCCAGCCTCCGCGGTCCCACACGTAATGGTGTCTCCCCCGGAATTAATCAAAGCGGCCAAGTTGATGATAGACACCGGCGCCGAGCCTAATATCATCAAGGTATCACAATTAAAGTCGGATGTGATCGTCAACGTGAGCAACGCTATTAATATCACCGGGATAACGGACGAGTCCGTCACCACACTAGGCACGACGTCAATATCCATTGCAAACGCGGAAGTAGAATTTCACGTGGTTTCCGAAACCTTTCCAATCTCAGCGGACGGTATCTTGGGTTCTGCGTTTCTGTCGCAAGGCGCGGAGATTTCATACAAGAAAGAAAGCGTATCGTGGCAGGGAAACGAGTTTCCTTTCACGACGCAATCCAAAATCGTTGTCGAACCGCGAACTGCTACATTAATAAGGGTAAAGGTGACCGGACCGGAATTCGGTTACCTCAGCCGTCGTGAAGTTTCAAAGGGAGTTTTCCTCCCGCACTGTCTCGCAAGAAACTCCGACGGACAAGCGATTGTGCGTTGTGTTAACACTAATAGCGAATCCATAACCTTTGCTACGCCGGAAATGGAGCTGGCAGAGGTGGAGGAGTTGTCGGACACCGCCATTCCGCAAAAATTTTTCTCAAACCCTAAAAACAATTCGAATTCTAATTCCGCTTCAATATTCAACCTAAATACAATAAATTCCCGCTACGAGAAGATCAAGGGCATCATTAGCACCGATCACCTCAGCGGAGAAGAAAAATTACATGTAGAACAATTGCTGGAATGCAATGAAGACCTCTTCCACCTCCCCGAGGAGCGCCTCGGCAAAACAAATGCGGTGCGGCACCGAATCGCTACGACTGACAATTCTCCGGTTCACGTAAAACAGTACAGATATCCACCGATACACAAGGAGGAGATAAACAAACAAATGAGGGAACTCCTCGAACAAGACATTGTTGCTCCTTCAAAGTCTCCTTACAACAGTCCACTCTGGATCGTGCCCAAAAAGGCAGATGCAGAGGGGAACAAGAAGTGGAGGATGGTAATAGACTTCCGCGCGCTCAACGAAAAATCGGTACCCGACGCATATCCGCTGCCCAGTATCCTCGAAATTTTAGACCAGTTGGGCAGCGCCAAATATTTTAGCGTTTTCGATCTTGCGAGTGGATTCCACCAGATCGAGATGCACCCGGACGATGCGGAAAAAACGGCCTTTTCAACGCCATACGGCCACTACGAATATAAAAGAATGCCATTCGGCCTTCGAAACGCGCCCGCAACCTTTCAACGGCTAATGGATAACGTACTAACCGGCCTCCAAGGCACTGAACTCTTTGTATACCTAGATGACATCGTCATATACGCGCGAAGCTTGTCGGAGCACGCCACAAAATTTAACAAACTCGCGGATAGACTTAGACAAGCAAATCTAAAACTCCAGCCGTCGAAGTGTTCATTTCTGCATCGAGAGGTAGCGTATTTGGGCCATATAATTGGCGAAGACGGCGTAAAACCATGCCCGATGAAAATCGAGGCCGTGCGACGATTCCCGCGTCCGAAAACATTAAAAAACTTAAGAGAATTTCTGGGTCTGTCAGGATATTACAGACGTTTCATACCCAAATTTTCACAAATATCGAAACCACTCACAATACTTCTCAAAAAGGATACTAAGTTCGTATGGAACGTGGAGCAGGAGAAGGCGTTTAATACTCTCCGTGAAATCCTAACCACCGAGCCACTCCTCCAGTACCCCGATTTCGGAAAAGATTTTAAAATAACTACAGACGCGTCCGGATACGCGATAGGTGGAATATTGAGCCAGGGCGAAATCGGGAAAGACCGCCCGATAGCCTACGCATCTCGATTATTGCACGGGGCAGAACTAAATTACTCCACAATAGAGAAGGAATGCCTCGCGATTATTTACTGCACCCAATATTTTAGACCATATATCTACGGCAGGAAATTCAGCTTGATCACAGACCATCGTCCACTGGTCTGGATGAATTCCGTGAAGGATCCTACATCACGATTACTCAGATGGAGATTAAAATTAGCAGAATTTGACTATACGGTAATCTACAAGGCAGGAAAAACGAACCTCAACGCGGACGCGTTGTCCAGGAATCCCGCGACAGTACTTCCACTTTCCTCAGATTCATCAACTATATTCGATAGCGTTAGAAAACCTGCCCGTTCCCCGATCCTCGGATCAAGACCGGCAGCGATAGATTCCCCTACAACATCCGTGTCGGACCGGTTGCATTCCCGCTCCTCATCGCCGCAACCCGCCACGTCACGAGGGAATTCCCCTCCGACGGAAAACACACCGCTATCCTCTCCCTCAAACAGAAAACAAACCTCGAGTCCAAACACCGACACAGAAACGGATACAGACGAGGATGAAAATATATTCGATAGTCACAACGCTCCAGCCTCCCCAAAAGGAAGGACCATAACGATCACAAGAGATAGACTAGTCATGCGAAACGACAATCTCGCCGTATTTGTAACAACCAGCGGCCAACCATTAGACCCGGGCGCCGTCGACCTGTTCAGGGCCGGAAAGATCCCGAAAGATTTGAAATTAACGCTCTGCCGGACCAGGGTGATGAAAATCGGCACTAAAAACCTACTCTTGCTCCCGATAAAAACATCACCACACCATACCGCGACATACGACGATCTGCTTGAACTTTTTGCCTCAATACTAGACGTGACGATCGAATTACAGTTAGATTCACTTAGCATATCGAAGACGAACATAGACGACATTCCATGGCACACTATCTACAGAATAATCATCGATACATTCGCGACCACGAATACCCAATTCTTTGCATGCGCAAACCAAGTCGTCATACCGACGGAGAACGAACGACTTCCTATCATAAAAGAAAACCATATTTCTTCCTTTGCCGGACACAAAGGGATAACAAAAACGTACAAAAGAATCCGCGAGAAGTATTATTGGAACACATTGAAAAAAGACGTGACCGAATTCATAAACAACTGCGAAACTTGCCAAAGGAAAAAACTAGTCAGAGTCAAAACGCGACAACCAATGACCATCACTGACACACCCGGAAAAGCATTCGAAAAGATATCAATGGATATCGTAGGTCCCCTCCCAACATCCTCAAAGAATCACACGTATATTCTAACGATACAGGACCTCCTCACCAAATATTCCCTTGCCCTCCCGCTGCGCAACGCGACCGCGATTGAGATCGCGGATGCCTTTATCAAAGATTTCATCTGTAGATTCGGGGCTCCTAAGGGAATTCTGACAGATCAGGGAGCGAACTTCCTGAGCTCATTAATGAAGAACATCTCAAAACGGTTTAGAATTACGCAATTTAAGACGACGGCATTCCGGCCTCAGAGTAATGGTTCCATAGAAAGATCCCATCATGTGTTGACGGAATATTTGAAACAATATGTATCCAGGGCCGATTGGGACGAGTGGCTCCCACATGCAATGTTTTCTTACAATACGAGTGTTCACGAGGGCACTCTCTACACTCCACATGAACTGGTATTCGGCACTCTAGCGCGAACCCCGTCAGCAAATCCAATAATACACGATTCATCGGACGAATCTTACACAGCCTATCTCGAGAAACTACAAACAAAAATTTCCGAGACCCTAACAGACGCCAGAAATAATCTTACTTCCGCTAAGAACAGATCAAAACAATATTACGATAGAAAAACCAACGCACAGTCCTTTATCGTCGGAGACAGGGTATACCTGCTTAAGCAGCCCAAACGCGATAAATTTGACGACGAGTATATCGGACCGTTCACCGTGATCGAATGTACGGGTGATAGGAATGTTAAGATAAGAATGAAGAAAGGTACGAAAATTGTTCACACGGATAAACTTAAGCATGCGCCGCGTCAGCATATAAACCTAGTGAGTCACGCACCCCCACCGACCCTTATCGCGAACGATAAACGAAATATCGTATATAGAACAGCCGGAGAACTCAGCGACAACCATCAGTCTACAACCAGAGCAGACACCATGAAGACCGCAACGATACTCTCAGTATTCTTTCTCCTACGTCCAACCAACGCATTGATAGGCTATGACTGCAATAGCCCTACTCTAAATACAACCACAATTTCAACCGTGGACTCGCCTAAATGCGAATATACGCACTCAAAGCCAATAACTACGAACCTCACAATCCAGCTGCTCCAGTTGATCGAGTTTAAGGACGTTCCGACATTCCAATGCAAGGTAGAGATTGATCGGACTGTCTACTATTGCGGTATGCATTCGCATACATCCGTGGTACATAACGGCCGACACCAGTACATATTGGACACCCCGAGGGACGTCTGCAAGGCCATGCACGAGTCAGGAATCCTGCCCCTCCCACCTACTGGTCAAATCGTAGGTATCAAAAGAAATAGCACCACGACGCGAGGCTTCACGTTAGCCGGATCAATACAACAAGACGGTACCTGTAGAGGAACGGCGTACAGCGACCCATACGGTACCTGGGATAATGTGGTGGTCCAATCAGTCATAAAGGTGACAATAAAAACCTTCCAGGCGTCGATCAAGCTATCCAGCAATACCTTGTACCTGCCCGGCGGCCAACGATGCCCACTGGACAAGGAGTACTGTATGGATTCCGAAGACGGTTACACGTATTGGACCAGCCTCCCTGAAGATCCCTGCAAAATGAGCAATTATAACGTGTTGTTCGAAGGACGAGCGATAAAGGTATCTAACAAAAATTCGAATCTTGCCTCTCTATATTCGGTAACGTCCGGCGATACAGCATTCGCCTTGACCAGCACTGGCCGAACGCAAGCATGCGGCTACACGCTCGAAAAAACCGAGCACCCGAAATTATTAATCCTGGAAACGGACAAGGAAGGAAGGTTTAAATCAGCAACAAAGCCCCAAACGAACAATCTCGACATATTCACCTACGTGAATACCAAGTTCGTTTATGTCGAAAGACATATCAAGTCTCAGATAGTGTCATTATATAAGGACACCATGAAACAAAAATGCCAGCTTGAACAGCAAATCTTGAGAAACATAATTTCCTTAGTTCATATCTCACCAGCAGAAGTAGCAGCCACTATCACCAAAGAACCAGGATACATGGCCCTCCCAGCCGGAGAAGTCATACACATAATTAAATGTGTGCCAGTACAGTGCTCCCTGAGAAAGACCAAGGACTGCTTCGACGAACTTCCTGTATCTTACAGAAACAACTCTTTATTTTTAACACCAAAAAACAGAATCCTGGTCAAAACAGGAACACGGAAAACGTGCAACGAACTAATACCTCCAACTTACCGTATCCACGGCACCTGGTACAAGCTCACGCCAAATCCAGTGGAAAGTATCGCACCACCTCCGTTGCAGCCGTTAACAGCCTCCGCATGGAAGTACACGGACCCGACGAATCTCGCCAGCGGAGGAATCTACTCCAGGGAAGACCTCGAAAAACTCAACGAGCACATCATGTTCCCTGTTGAAAAGATGGCGGTCGTCGACGCACTGGCGCAAGGAGCGTCTGGTAGAGAGTATGCAGATGGCGCCGTCGGAATGTTCAACCTGATGGACGAAAATACCCTGCAGAAAATCGCAGAATCTACAGGGAAACATGTTTGGAATGGTTTCGTACAGTTCGGCTCGGCAATGGCCGGCGTTATAGGGATTTATGTAACCCTGCGGATCATAAAAATTATAATCAACACCATTCTCAACGGGATAGCCCTCCACGCAGCATACGGATGGAGTCTGCAGCTACTCGCCGCCTGTTGGAGCGCCTTGGCCCACTTCTGCCTATACCTGAAGGACAAAAATGGTGACAGTGAAGTGCGGAAGTGTTCGGTAAACCCAAAACCCTTAGAATGCGTGACATTAAATGTGCCCAAAGACAAGAATTGTGCGAGTGACAACGTGGACAATAAAGACAACAAACGCGATTCAATTGAACTATACGTAAGCGAAACTCCACAATATATTAGCTATAAGAAATGCAAACAAGACTCAGACAAGAATGACTCCTAATGTCGTCATTCTTTTTGCGAAGGGGGGAGGTGTGACGTCCTCCGACGTTTGTATTAGTATATAAGAGCGTGGTTGTGCATGAATGTGTGTGTGTGTTACCGCGCAAACTAGTATATAAGCATAGGTTAACCGAATTAGCCTAAACGTATCGTAACCGACCATAGCATAAGTTAGCAGATATCTACCTTATAACGAACCATAGAATAAGTTAGCATAACCACATTATTATACTCTCTAAAGAACAAGCGAATATTTCTAAGTACCGTAAAAAGCGCGTGGACTGGGACTACGTCATCCCGCTGAACGCGGCATCCCCTCTCCAGCGCCATCCACCACCATGGCGGACGCCCCTCCACCGGACTACCCCCGCCAGGCGGACCGGCGGCCATGAATCGAAAGAGTTCAATGCAGCCTCCGGCAGGATCACTCTCGTTCCGGAATTCGACCAGTATTAGTCGTACTTCTCGATCAGAAGTCCGGTCGTCCGCGATCGTCAAGTTCTTCTTATTCCAATTCAATTTCGATTCTGATTTCCAAGTCCAATCTTCTTGCGTTAGTATTAAGGCTCTGTAACTTAAGCCAATTTAATTAGAATATACATCTTAATTTAGAAGCAGTGAACGTAATTCATTCAACATACCTCTGCGATCCTAGTTCCTATTATTATTTGACTTACCACCGCATTTCGAATTACAACTTCAGAAAGCGTGTGTACCGGGCTTTCTCCACAAGTCCTGCACGCCACCGAAGTTGCTCTAACTAAATCCGTCCAGAAAGCGTATGTACCGGGCTTTCACCACAAGTCCTGTACGCCACCGGACAGAGCAGATAATTGATTAATTATTAACTAGCATTAGTATCACATATGCCGCGTCAGTCTGGGCGCAGAGCTCAATTGAAGAGACTCGTCCATCTATACGCTCAGATCCCTTACGAAACGCGGGTAAAGCATCGAAGTCAAGAAATCAGCATAATCAGCCATAAACCGCGAATAGATTCAGTTACGGGCGATCTCGCGTACCGCGAAGAAATCCAGATCATCCGCGAATACCGCGCACCTCGTCAACGCCACCTCTATCCTTGGACGGAGCTGATCGAGATCGACATCCCGAAATCAACGTACAGCCCAAGCAGAATCCCGGCAGGAGATCCGAGACGAGCGGCGTACGAGAAGCGAGCGAACGAGCCTTCCCGGCAGCAGGACCTGCCTATCACAGTAAGAGCCCGCGTATTTTGTCCCTGTGTTCGCGAGTAGGCGATACCCTGTTATACGCGAACGGTACGCGTCGCGTGGACTAAAGGCAGATCAATTTAATCGTTACACGTAAATCTCGCGCTCTCGCGGAATTATATATATATTTTGCGGGAAATCACGCGCGGGACGTAACATCCACGTGAAACAAACGATTTAACTTCAATATCATGCGATATACACGATTTGGCTTCAAATTCGTGCGAAATAGCTATTTTAAACAAACGATTTTGCTTCAAATTCATGCGAAATGAAGAATTTAGCTTCAGATTCGTACGAAATACACGAATTAGCTTCAAATTTACGAGAGACAAACGATTTAGCGTCAATATCATACAAAATACACGAATTCGACTCAATTTCGAGCGAAATAGCGATATTCAAGAAACAAATAAGCTTCAAATTCATGCAAAATGAACAATTTAGCTTCAGAATCATGCGAAATACACGAATTAGCTTTAAATTCACGCGAAACAAAGATTCAACTTCAATATCATGCGATGTACACGATTTGGCTTCAAATTCGTGCGAAATAGCGATTTTAAACAAACGATTTTGCTTCAAATTCATGCGAAATGAACAATTTAGCTTCAGATTCGTACGAAATAAACGAATTAGCTTCAAATCCACGAGAGACAAACGATTTAGCGGCAATATCATACAAAATACACGAATTCGACTCAATTTCGATCGAAATAGCGATATTCAAGAAACGAATAAGCTTCAAATTCATGCAAAATGAACAATTTAGCTTCAGAATCATGCGAAATACACGAATTAGCTTTAAATTCACGCGAAACAAAGATTCAACTTCAATATCATGCGATATACACGATTTGGCTTCAAATTCGTGCGAAATAGCTGTTTTAAACAAACGATTTTGCTTCAAATTTATGCGAAATGAACAATTTAGCTTCAGATTCGTACGAAATACACGAATTAGCTTCAAATCCACGAGAGACAAACGATTTAGCGTCAATATCATACGTAATACACGAATTAGACTCAATTTCGAGCGAAATAGAGATATTCAAGAAACAAATAAGCTTCAAATTCATGCAAAATGAACAATTTAGCTTCAGAATCATGCGAAATACACGAATTAGCTTTAAATTCACGCGAAAAAAGCGATTTAACTTCAATATCATGCGATATACACGATATGGCTTCAATTTCGTGCGAAATAACGATTTTAAACAAACGATTTAGCTTTGAATTCTTGCGAAATGAACAATTTAGCTTCAGAATCATGCGAAATACACGAATTAGCTTTAAATTCAGGCGAAAAAACCGATTTAACTTCACAATATCATGCGATATACGCGATTTGGCTTCAAATTCGTGCGAAATAGCGATTTTAAGCAAACGATTTATCTTTAAATTCTTGCGAAATGAACAATTTAGCTACAGAATCATGCGAAATACACGAATTAGCTTTAAATTCACGCGAAAAAAGCGATTTAACTTCAATATCATGCGATATACACGATTTGGCCTCAAATTCGTGCGAAATAGCTATTTTAAACAAACGATTTTGCTTCAAATTCATGCGAAATGAACAATTTAGCTTCAGATTCGTACGAAATAAACGAATAACCTTCAAATTCATGCAAAATGAACAATTTAGCTTCAGAATCATGCGAAATACACGAATTAGCTTTATATTCACGCGAAACAAACGATTTAACTTCAATATCATGCGATATACACGATTTGGCTTCAATTTCGTGCGAAATAGCGATTTTAAACAAACGATTTAGCTTTGAATTCTTGCGAAATGAACAATTTAGCTTCAGATTCGTACGAAATACACGAATTACCTTCAAATCCACGAGAGACGAACGATTTAGCGTCAATATCATACGAAATACACGAATTCGACTCAATTTCGAGCGAAATAGCGATATTCAAGAAACGAATAAGCTTCAAATTCATGCAAAATGAACAATTTAGCTTCAGAATCATGCGAAATACTCGAATTAGCTTTAAGTTCAGGCGAAACAAACGATTTAACTTCAATATCATGCGATATACACGATTTGGCTTCAAATTCGTGCGAAATAGCGATTTTAAACAAAAGATTTTGCTTCAAATTCATCCGAGATGAACAATTTAGCTTCAGATTCGTACAAAATACACGAATTAGCTTCAAATCCACGCGAGACAAACGATTTAGCGTCAATATCATACGAAATACACGAATTCGACTCAATTTCGAGCGAAATAGCGATATTAAAGAAACGAATAAGCTTCAAATTCATGCAAAATGAACAATTTAGCTTTAGAATCATGCGAAATACACGAATTAGCTTTAAATTCACGCGAAACAAACGATTTAACTTCAATATCATGCGATATACACGTTTTGGCTTCAAATTCGTGCGAAATAGCGATTTTAAACAAACGATTTTGCTTCAAATTCATGCGAAATGAACAATTTAGTTTCAGATTCGTACAAAATACACGAATTAGCTTCAAATCCACGCGAGACAAACGATTTAGCGTCAATATCATACGAAATACACGAATTCGACTCAATTTCGAGCGAAATAGCGATATTAAAGAAACGAATAAGCTTCAAATTCATGCAAAATGAACAATTTAGCTTCAGAATCATGCGAAATACACGAATTAGCTTTAAATTCACGCGAAACAAAGATTCAACTTCAATATCATGCGATATACACGATTGGGCTTCAAATTCGTGCGAAATAGCTATTTTAAACAAACGATTTTGCTTCAAATTTATGCGAAATGAACAATTTAGCTTCAGATTCGTACGAAATACACGAATTAGCTTCAAATCCACGAGAGACAAACGATTTAGCGTCAATATCATACGTAATACACGAATTAGACTCAATTTCGAGCGAAATAGAGATATTCAAGAAACAAATAAGCTTCAAATTCATGCAAAATGAACAATTTAGCTTCAGAATCATGCGAAATACACGAATTAGCTTTAAATTCACGCGAAACAAACGATTTAACTTTAATATCATGCGATATACACGATTTGGCTTCAACTTCGTGCGAAATAACGATTTTAAACAAACGATTTAGCTTTGAATTCTTGCGAAATGAACAATTTAGCTTCAGATTCGTACGAAATACTCGAATTAGCTTCAAATTCATGCAAAATGAACAATTTAGCTTCAGAATCATGCGAAATACACGAATTAGCTTTAAATTCAGGCGAAAAAACCGATTTAACTTCACAATATCATGCGATATACACGATTTGGCTTCAAATTCGTGCGAAATAGCGATTTTAAGCAAACGATTTATCTTTAAATTCTTGCGAAATGAACAATTTAGCTACAGAATCATGCGAAATACACGAATTAGCTTTAAATTCACGCGAAAAAAGCGATTTAACTTCAATATCAAGCGATATACACGATTTGGCTTCAATTTCGTGCGAAATAGCGATTTTAAACAAACGATTTAGCTTCAAATTCATGCGAAATGAACAATTTAGCTTCAGATTCGTACGAAATACACGAATTAGCTTCAAATCCACGAGAGACAAACGATTTAGCGTCATTATCATACGTAATACACGAATTAGACTCAATTTCGAGCGAAATAGAGATATTCAAGAAACAAATAAGCTTCAAATTCATGCAAAATGAACAATTTAGCTTCAGAATCATGCGAAAGACACGAATTAGCTTTAATTTCACGCGAAAAAAGCGATTTAAGTTCAATATCATGCGATATACTCGATTTGGCTTCAAATTCGTGCGAAATAGCTATTTTAAACAAACGATTTAGCTTTAAATTCTTGCGAAATGAACAATTTAGCTTTAAATTCACGCGAAACAAACGATTTAACTTCAATATCAAGCGATATACACGATTTGGCTTCAATTTCGTGCGAAATAGCGATTTCAAACAAACCATTTAGCTTTGAATTCTTGCGAAATGAACAATTTAGCTTCAGATTCATGCGAAATACTCGAATTAGCTTTAAGTTCACGCGAAACAAACGATTTAACTTCAATATCATGCGATATACACGATTTGGTTTCAAATTCGTGCGAAATAGCGATTTTAAACAAACGATTTTGCTTCAAATTCATCTGAGATGAACAATTTAGCTTCAGAATCATGCGAAATACACGAATTAGCTTTAAATTCACGCGAAAAAAGCGATTTAACTTCAATATCATGCGATATACACGATTTGGCTTCAAATTCGTGCGAAATAGCTATTTTAAACAAACGATTTTGCTTCAAATTCATGCGAAATAAACAATTTAGCTTCAGATTCGTACGAAATAAACGAATAAGCTTCAAATTCATGCAAAATGAACAATTTAGCTTCAGAATCATGCGAAATACACGAATTAGCTTTATATTCACGCGAAACAAACGATTTAACTTCAATACCATGCGATATACACGATTTGGCTTCAATTTCGTGCGAAATAGCGATTTTAAACAAACGATTTAGCTTTGAATTCTTGCGAAATGAACAATTTAGCTTCAGATTCGTACGAAATACACGAATTACCTTCAAATCCACGGGAGACGAACGATTTAGCGTCAATATCATACGAAATACACGAATTCGACTCAATTTCGAGCGAAATAGCGATATTCAAGAAACGAATAAGCTTCAAATTCATGCAAAATGAACAATTTAGCTTCAGAATCATGCGAAATACACGAATTAGCTTTAAATTCACGCGAAAAAAGCGATTTAACTTCAATATCATGCGATATACACGATTTGGCTTCAAATTCGTGCGAAATAGCTATTTTAAACAAACGATTTTGCTTCAAATTCATGCGAAATGAACAATTTAGCTTCAGATTCGTACGAAATAAACGAATTAGCTTGAAATCCACGAGAGACAAACGATTTAGCGGCAATATCATACAAAATACACGAATTCGACTCAATTTCGAGCGAAATAGCCATATTCAAGAAACGAATAAGCTTTAAATTCATGCAAAATGAACAATTTAGCTTCAGAATCATGCGAAATACACGAATTAGCTTTATATTCACGCGAAACAAACGATTTAACTTTAATATCATGCTATATACACGATTTGGCTTCAAATTCGTGCGAAATAGCGATTTTAAACAAACGATTTTGCTTCAAATTCATCCGAGATGAACAATTTAGCTTCAGAATCATGCGAAATACACGAATTAGCTGTAAATTCAGGCGAAAAAACCGATTTAACTTCACAATATCATGCGATATACACGATTTGGCTTCAAATTCGTGCGAAATAACGATTTTAAGCAAATGATTTAGCTTTAAATTCTTGCGAAATGAACAATTTAGCTTCAGATTCATGCGAAATACTCGAATTAGCTTTAAGTTCACGCGAAACAAACGATTTAACTTCAATATCATGCGATATACACGATTTGGCTTCAAATTCGTGCGAAATAGCGATTTTAAACAAACGATTTTGCTTCAAATTCATGCGAAATGAACAATTTAGTTTCAGATTCGTACAAAATACACGAATTAGCTTCAAATCCACGCGAGACAAACGATTTAGCGTCAATATCATACGAAATACACGAATTCGACTCAATTTCGATCGAAATAGCGATATTCAAGAAACGAATAAGCTTCAAATTCGTGCAAAATGAACAATTTAGCTTCAGAATCATGCGAAATACACGAATTAGCTTTAAATTCACGCGAAACAAAGATTCAACTTCAATATCATGCGATATACACGATTTGGCTTCAAATTCGTGCGAAATAGCTATTTTAAACAAACGATTTTGCTTCAAATTTATGCGAAATGAACAATTTAGCTTCAGATTCGTACGAAATACACGAATTAGCTTCAAATCCACGAGAGACAAACGATTTAGCGTCAATATCATACGTAATACACGAATTAGACTCAATTTCGAGCGAAATAGAGATATTCAAGAAACAAATAAGCTTCAAATTCATGCAAAATGAACAATTTAGCTTCAGAATCATGCGAAATACACGAATTAGCTTTAAATTCACGCGAAAAAAGCGATTTAACTTCAATATCATGCGATATACACGATTTGGCTTCAATTTCGTGCGAAATAACGATTTTAAACAAACGATTTAGCTTTGAATTCTTGCGAAATGAACAATTTAGCTTCAGAATCATGCGAAATACACGAATTAGCTTTAAATTCAGGCGAAAAAACCGATTTAACTTCACAATATCATGCGATATACACGATTTGGCTTCAAATTCGTGCGAAATAGCGATTTTAAGCAAACGATTTATCTTTAAATTCTTGCGAAATGAACAATTTAGCTACAGAATCATGCGAAATACACGAATTAGCTTTAAATTCACGCGAAAAAAGCGATTTAACTTCAATATCATGCGATATACACGATTTGGCCTCAAATTCGTGCGAAATAGCTATTTTAAACAAACGATTTTGCTTCAAATTCATGCGAAATGAACAATTTAGCTTCAGATTCGTACGAAATACACGAATAACCTTCAAATTCATGCAAAATGAACAATTTAGCTTCAGAATCATGCGAAATACACGAATTAGCTTTATATTCACGCGAAACAAACGATTTAACTTCAATATCATGCGATATACACGATTTGGCTTCAAATTCGTGCGAAATAGCGATTTTAAACAAACGATTTTGCTTCAAATTCATCCGAGATGAACAATTTAGCTTCAGAATCATGCGAAAATACACGAATTAGCTGTAAAATTCAGGCGAAAAACCGATTTAACTTCACAATATCATGCGATATACACGATTTGGCTTCAAATTCGTGCGAAATAACGATTTTAAGCAAATGATTTAGCTTTAAATTCTTGCGAAATGAACAATTTAGCTTCAGATTCATGCGAAATACTCGAATTAGCTTTAAGTTCACGCGAAACAAACGATTTAACTTCAATATCATGCGATATACACGATTTGGCTTCAAATTCTTGCGAAATAGCGATTTTAAACAAACGATTTTGCTTCAAATTCATGCGAAATGAACAATTTAGTTTCAGATTCGTACAAAATACACGAATTAGCTTCAAACATCCACGCGAGACAAACGATTTAGCGTCAATATCATACGACATACACGAATTCGACTCAATTTCGATCGAAATAGCGATATTCAAGAAACGAATAAGCTTCAAATTCATGCAAAATGAACAATTTAGCTTCAGAATCATGCGAAATACACGAATTAGCTTTAAATTCACGCGAAACAAAGATTCAACTTCAATATCATGCGATATACACGATTTGGCTTCAAATTCGTGCGAAATAGCGATTTTAAACAAACGATTTAGCTTTGAATTCTTGCGAAATGAACAATTTAGCTTCAGATTCGTACGAAATACACGAATTACCTTCAAATCCACGAGAGACGAACGATTTAGCGTCAATATCATACGAAATACACGAATTCGACTCAATTTCGAGCGAAATAGCGATATTCAAGAAACGAATAAGCTTCAAATTCATGCAAAATGAACAATTTAGCTTCAGAATCATGCGAAATACACGAATTAGCTTTAAATTCACGCGAAAAAAGCGATTTAACTTCAATATCATGCGATATACACGATTTGGCTTCAAATTCGTGCGAAATAGCGATTTTAAACAAACGATTTTGCTTCAAATTCATGCGAAATGAACAATTTAGTTTCAGATTCGTACAAAATTACACGAATTAGCTTCAAATCCACGCGAGACAAACGATTTAGCGTCAATATCATACGAAATACACGAATTCGACTCAATTTCGATCGAAATAGCGATATTCAAGAAACGAATAAGCTTCAAAATTCATGCAAAATGAACAATTTAGCTTCAGAATCATGCGAAATACACGAATTAGCTTTAAATTCACGCGAAACAAAGATTCAACTTCAATATCATGCGATATACACGATTTGGCTTCAAATTCGTGCGAAATAGCTATTTTAAACAAACGATTTTGCTTCAAATTTATGCGAAATGAACAATTTAGCTTCAGATTCGTATGAAATACACGAATTAGCTTCAATCACGAGAGACAAACGATTTAGCGTCAATATCATACGTAATACACGAATTAGACTCAATTTCGAGCGAAATAGAGATATTCAAGAAACAAATAAGCTTCAAATTCATGCAAAATGAACAATTTAGCTTCAGAATCATGCGAAATACACGAATTAGCTTTCAATTCACGCGAAAAAAGCGATTTAACTTCAATATCATGCGATATACACGATTTGGCTTCAATTTCGTGCGAAATAACGATTTTAAACAAACGATTTAGCTTTGAATTCTTGCGAAATGAACAATTTAGCTTCAGAATCATGCGAAATACACGAATTAGCTTTAAATTCAGGCGAAAAAACCGATTTAACTTCACAATATCATGCGATATACACGATTTGGCTTCAAATTCGTGCGAAATAGCGATTTTAAGCAAACGATTTATCTTTAAATTCTTGCGAAATGAACAATTTAGCTACAGAATCATGCGAAATACACGAATTAGCTTTAAATTCACGCGAAAAAAGCGATTTAACTTCAATATCATGCGATATACACGATTTGGCCTCAAATTCGTGCGAAATAGCTATTTTAAACAAAACGATTTTGCTTCAAATTCATGCGAAATGAACAATTTAGCTTCAGATTCGTACGAAATAAACGAATAACCTTCAAATTCATGCAAAATGAACAATTTAGCTTCAGAATCATGCGAAATACACGAATTAGCTTTATATTCACGCGAAACAAACGATTTAACTTCAATATCATGCGATATACACGATTTGGCTTCAAATTCGTGCGAAATAGCGATTTTAAACAAACGATTTTGCTTCAAATTCATCCGAGATGAACAATTTAGCTTCAGAATCATGCGAAATACACGAATTAGCTGTAAATTCAGGCGAAAAAACCGATTTAACTTCACAATATCATGCGATATACACGATTTGGCTTCAAATTCGTGCGAAATAACGATTTTAAGCAAATGATTTAGCTTTAAATTCTTGCGAAATGAACAATTTAGCTTCAGATTCATGCGAAATACTCGAATTAGCTTTAAGTTCACGCGAAACAAACGATTTAACTTCAATATCATGCGATATACACGATTTGGCTTCAAATTCGTGCGAAATAGCGATTTTAAACAAACGATTTTGCTTCAAATTCATGCGAAATGAACAATTTAGTTTCAGATTCGTACAAAATACACGAATTAGCTTCAAATCCACGCGAGACAAACGATTTAGCGTCAATATCATACGAAATACACGAATTCGACTCAATTTCGATCGAAATAGCGATATTCAAGAAACTAATAAGCTTCAAATTCATGCAAAATGAACAATTTAGCTTCAGAATCATGCGAAATACACGAATTAGCTTTAAATTCACGCGAAACAAAGATTCAACTTCAATATCATGCGATATACACGATTTGGCTTCAAATTCGTGCGAAATAGCTATTTTAAACAAACGATTTTGCTTCAAATTTATGCGAAATGAACAATTTAGCTTCAGATTCGTACGAAATACACGAATTAGCTTCAAATCCACGAGAGACAAACGATTTAGCGTCAATATCATACGTAATACACGAATTAGACTCAATTTCGAGCGAAATAGAGATATTCAAGAAACAAATAAGCTTCAAATTCATGCAAAATGAACAATTTAGCTTCAGAATCATGCGAAATACACGAATTAGCTTTAAATTCACGCGAAGAAAGCGATTTTAACTTCAATATCATGCGATATACACGATTTGGCTTCAATTTCGTGCGAAATAACGATTTTAAACAAACGATTTAGCTTTGAATTCTTGCGAAATGAACAATTTAGCTTCAGAATCATGCGAAATACACGAATTAGCTTTAAATTCAGGCGAAAAAACCGATTTAACTTCACAATATCATGCGATATACACGATTTGGCTTCAAATTCGTGCGAAATAGCGATTTTAAGCAAACGATTTATCTTTAAATTCTTGCGAAATGAACAATTTAGCTACAGAATCATGCGAAATACACGAATTAGCTTTAAATTCACGCGGAAAAAGCGATTTAACTTCAATATCATGCGATATACACGATTTGGCTTCAATTTCGTGCGAAATAACGATTTTAAACAAACGATTTAGCTTTGAATTCTTGCGAAAATGAACAATTTAGCTTCAGAATCATGCGAAATACACGAATTAGCTTTAAATTCAGCGGAAAAAACCGATTTAGCTTCACATATCATGCGATATATACGATTTGGCTTCAAATTCGTGCGAAATAGCGATTTTAAGCAAACGATTTATCTTTAAATTCTTGCGAAATGAACAATTTAGCTACAGAACCATGCGAATACACGAATTAGCTTTAAATTCACGCGAAAAAAGCGATTTAACTTCAATATCATGCGATATACACGATTTGGCCTCAAATTCGTGCGAAATAGCTATTTTAACAAACGATTTTGCTTCAAATTCATGCGAAATGAACAATTTAGCTTCAGATTCGTACGAAATAAACGAATAACCTTCAAATTCATGCAAAATGAACAATTTAGCTTCAGAATCATGCGAAATACACGAATTAGCTTTATATTCACGCGAAACAAACGATTTAACTTCAGTATCATGCGATATACACGATTTGGCTTCAATTTCGTGCGAAATAGCGATTTTAAACAAACGATTTAGCTTTGAATTCTTGCGAAATGAACAATTTAGCTTCAGATTCGTACGAAATACACGAATTACCTTCAAATCCACGAGAGACGAACGATTTAGCGTCAATATCATACGAAATACACGAATTCGACTCAATTTCGATCGAAATAGCGATATTCAAGAAACGAATAAGCTTCAAATTCATGCAAAATGAACAATTTAGCTTCAGAATCATGCGAAATACACGAATTAGCTTTAAATTCACGCGAAACAAAGATTCAACTTCAATATCATGCGATATACACGATTTGGCTTCAAATTCGTGCGAAATAGCTATTTTAAACAAACGATTTTGCTTCAAATTTATGCGAAATGAACAATTTAGCTTCAGATTCGTATGAAATACACGAATTAGCTTCAAATCCACGAGAGACAAACGATTTAGCGTCAATATCATACGTAATACACGAATTAGACTCAATTTCGAGCGAAATAGAGATATTCAAGAAACAAATAAGCTTCAAATTCATGCAAAATGAACAATTTAGCTTCAGAATCATGCGAAATACACGAATTAGCTTTAAATTCACGCGAAAAAAGCGATTTAACTTCAATATCATGCGATATACACGATTTGGCTTCAATTTCGTGCGAAATAACGATTTTAAACAAACGATTTAGCTTTGAATTCTTGCGAAATGAACAATTTAGCTTCAGAATCATGCGAAATACACGAATTAGCTTTAAATTCAGGCGAAAAAACCGATTTAACTTCACAATATCATGCGATATACACGATTTGGCTTCAAATTCGTGCGAAATAGCGATTTTAAGCAAACGATTTATCTTTAAATTCTTGCGAAATGAACAATTTAGCTACAGAATCATGCGAAATACACGAATTAGCTTTAAATTCACGCGAAAAAAGCGATTTAACTTCAATATCATGCGATATACACGATTTGGCCTCAAATTCGTGCGAAATAGCTATTTTAAACAAACGATTTTGCTTCAAATTCATGCGAAATGAACAATTTAGCTTCAGATTCGTACGAAATAAACGAATAACCTTCAAATTCATGCAAAATGAACAATTTAGCTTCAGAATCATGCGAAATACACGAATTAGCTTTATATTCACGCGAAACAAACGATTTAACTTCAATATCATGCGATATACACGATTTGGCTTCAAATTCGTGCGAAATAGCGATTTTAAACAATTTTAAACAAACGATTTTGCTTCAAATTCATCCGAGATGAACAATTTAGCTTCAGAATCATGCGAAATACACGAATTAGCTGTAAATTCAGGCGAAAAAACCGATTTAACTTCACAATATCATGCGATATACACGATTTGGCTTCAAATTCGTGCGAAATAACGATTTTAAGCAAATGATTTAGCTTTAAATTCTTGCGAAATGAACAATTTAGCTTCAGATTCATGCGAAATACTCGAATTAGCTTTAAGTTCACGCGAAACAAACGATTTAACTTCAATATCATGCGATATACACGATTTGGCTTCAAATTCGTGCGAAATAGCGATTTTAAACAAACGATTTTGCTTCAAATTCATGCGAAATGAACAATTTAGTTTCAGATTCGTACAAAATACACGAATTAGCTTCAAATCCACGCGAGACAAACGATTTAGCGTCAATATCATACGAAATACACGAATTCGACTCAATTTCGATCGAAATAGCGATATTCAAGAAACGAATAAGCTTCAAATTCATGCAAAATGAACAATTTAGCTTCAGAATCATGCGAAATACACGAATTAGCTTTAAATTCACGCGAAACAAAGATTCAACTTCAATATCATGCGATATACACGATTTGGCTTCAAATTCGTGCGAAATAGCTATTTTAAACAAACGATTTTGCTTCAAATTTATGCGAAATGAACAATTTAGCTTCAGATTCGTACGAAATACACGAATTAGCTTCAAATCCACGAGAGACAAACGATTTAGCGTCAATATCATACGTAATACACGAATTAGACTCAATTTCGAGCGAAATAGAGATATTCAAGAAACAAATAAGCTTCAAATTCATGCAAAATGAACAATTTAGCTTCAGAATCATGCGAAATACACGAATTAGCTTTATATTCACGCGAAACAAACGATTTAACTTCAATATCATGCGATATACACGATTTGGCTTCAAATTCGTGCGAAATAGCGATTTTAAACAAACGATTTTGCTTCAAATTCATCCGAGATGAACAATTTAGCTTCAGAATCATGCGAAATACACGAATTAGCTTTAAATTCAGGCGAAAAAACCGATTTAACTTCACAATATCATGCGATATACACGATTTGGCTTCAAATTCGTGCGAAATAGCGATTTTAAGCAAACGATTTATCTTTAAATTCTTGCGAAATGAACAATTTAGCTACAGAATCATGCGAAATACACGAATTAGCTTTAAATTCACGCGGAAAAAGCGATTTAACTTCAATATCATGCGATATACACGATTTGGCTTCAATTTCGTGCGAAATAACGATTTTAAACAAACGATTTAGCTTTGAATTCTTGCGAAATGAACAATTTAGCTTCAGAATCATGCGAAATACACGAATTAGCTTTAAATTCAGGCGAAAAAACCGATTTAGCTTCACAATATCATGCGATATATACGATTTGGCTTCAAATTCGTGCGAAATAGCGATTTTAAGCAAACGATTTATCTTTTAAATTCTTGCGAAATGAACAATTTAGCTACAGAACCATGCGAAATACACGAATTAGCTTTAAATTCACGCGAAAAAAGCGATTTAACTTCAATATCATGCGATATACACGATTTGGCCTCAAATTCGTGCGAAATAGCTATTTTAAACAAACGATTTTGCTTCAAATTCATGCGAAATGAACAATTTAGCTTCAGATTCGTACGAAATAAACGAATAACCTTCAAATTCATGCAAAATGAACAATTTAGCTTCAGAATCATGCGAAATACACGAATTAGCTTTATATTCACGCGAAACAAACGATTTAACTTCAGTATCATGCGATATACACGATTTGGCTTCAATTTCGTGCGAAATAGCGATTTTAAACAAACGATTTAGCTTTGAATTCTTGCGAAATGAACAATTTAGCTTCAGATTCGTACGAAATACACGAATTACCTTCAAATCCACGAGAGACGAACGATTTAGCGTCAATATCATACGAAATACACGAATTCGACTCAATTTCGAGCGAAATAGCGATATTCAAGAAACGAATAAGCTTCAAATTCATGCAAAATGAACAATTTAGCTTCAGAATCATGCGAAATACACGAATTAGCTTTAAATTCACGCGAAACAAACGATTTAACTTCAATATCATGCGATATACACGATTTGGCTTCAAATTCGTGCGAAATAGCGATTTTTAAACAAAAGATTTTGCTTCAAATTCATCCGAGATGAACAATTTAGCTTCAGATTCTTGCGAAATACACGAATTAGCTTCAAATCCACGTGAAACAAACGATTTAACTTCAATATCATGCGATATACACTAATTCGACTCAATTTCGAGCGAAATAGCGATATTCAAGAAACAAATAAGCTTCAAATTCATGCAAAATGAACAATTTAGCTTTAGAATCATGCGAAATACACGAATTAGCTTTAAATTCACGCGAAACAAACGATTTAACTTCAATATCATGCGATATACACGATTTGGCTTCAAATTCGTGCGAAATAGCGATTTTAAACAAACGATTTTGCTTCAAATTCATGCGAAATGAACAATTTAGTTTCAGATTCGTACAAAATACACGAATTAGCTTCAAAACCACGCGAGACAAACGATTTAGCGTCAATATCATACGAAATACACGAATTCGACTCAATTTCGATCGAAATAGCGATATTCAAGAAACGAATAAGCTTCAAATTCATGCAAAATGAACAATTTAGCTTCAGAATCATGCGAAATACACGAATTAGCTTTAAATTCACGCGAAACAAAGATTCAACTTCAATATCATGCGATATACACGATTTGGCTTCAAATTCGTGCGAAATAGCTATTTTAAACAAACGATTTTGCTTCAAATTTATGCGAAATGAACAATTTAGCTTCAGATTCGTACGAAATACACGAATTAGCTTCAAATCCACGAGAGACAAACGATTTAGCGTCAATATCATACGTAATACACGAATTAGACTCAATTTCGAGCGAAATAGAGATATTCAAGAAACAAATAAGCTTCAAATTCATGCAAAATGAACAATTTAGCTTCAGAATCATGCGAAATACACGAATTAGCTTTAAATTCACGCGAAAAAAGCGATTTAACTTCAATATCATGCGATATACACGATTTGGCTTCAATTTCGTGCGAAATAACGATTTTAAACAAACGATTTAGCTTTGAATTCTTGCGAAATGAACAATTAGCTTCAGAATCATGCGAAATACACGAATTAGCTTTAAATTCAGGCGAAAAAACGATTTAACTTCACAATATCATGCGATATACACGATTTGGCTTCAAATTCGTGCGAAATAGCGATTTTAAGCAAACGATTTATCTTCAAATTCTTGCGAAATGAACAATTTAGCTACAGAATCATGCCGAAATACACGAATTAGCTTTAAATTCATGCGAAAAAAGCGATTTAACTTCAATATCATGCGATATACACGATTTGGCCTCAAATTCGTGCGAAATAGCTATTTTAAACAAACGATTTTGCTTCAAATTCATGCGAAATGAACAATTTAGCTTCAGATTCGTACGAAATAAACGAATAACCTTCAAATTCATGCAAAATGAACAATTTAGTTTCAGAATCATGCGAAATACACGAATTAGCTTTATATTCACGCGAAACAAACGATTTAACTTCAATATCATGCGATATACACGATTTGGCTTCAAATTCGTGCGAAATAGCGATTTTAAACAAACGATTTTGCTTCAAATTCATCCGAGATGAACAATTTAGCTTCAGAATCATGCGAAATACACGAATTAGCTGTAAATTCAGGCGAAAAAACCGATTTAACTTCACAATATCATGCGATATACACGATTTGGCTTCAAATTCGTGCGAAATAACGATTTTAAGCAAATGATTTAGCTTTAAATTCTTGCGAAATGAACAATTTAGCTTCAGATTCTTGCGAAATACTCGAATTAGCTTTAAGTTCACGCGAAACAAACGATTTAACTTCAATATCATGCGATATACACGATTTGGCTTCAAATTCTTGCGAAATAGCGATTTTAAACAAACGATTTTGCTTCAAATTCATGCGAAATGAACAATTTAGTTTCAGATTCGTACAAAATACACGAATTAGCTTCAAATCCACGCGAGACAAACGATTTAGCGTCAATATCATACGACATACACGAATTCGACTCAATTTCGATCGAAATAGCGATTTTAAACAAACGATTTTGCTTCAAATTCATCCGAGATGAACAATTTAGCTTCAGAATCATGCGAAATACACGAATTAGCTGTAAATTCAGGCGAAAAAACCGATTTAACTTCACAATATCATGCGATATACACGATTTGGCTTCAAATTCGTTCGAAATACGATTTTAAGCAAATGATTTAGCTTTAAATTCTTGCGAAATGAACAATTTAGCTTCAGATTCATGCGAAATACTCGAATTAGCTTTAAGTTCACGCGAAACAAACGATTTAACTTCAATATCATGCGATATACACGATTTGGCTTCAAATTCGTGCGAAATAGCGATTTTAAACAAACGATTTTGCTTCAAATTCATGCGAAATGAACAATTTAGCTTCAGATTCGTACGAAATACACGAATTAGCTTCAAATCCACGAGAGACAAACGATTTAGCGTCAATATCATACGTAATACACGAATTAGACTCAATTTCGAGCGAAATAGAGATATTCAAGAAACAAATAAGCTTCAAATTCATGCAAAATGAACAATTTAGCTTCAGAATCATGCGAAATACACGAATTAGCTTTAAATTCACGCGAAAAAAGCGATTTAACTTCAATATCATGCGATATACACGATTTGGCTTCAATTTCGTGCGAAATAACGATTTTAAACAAACGATTTAGCTTTGAATTCTTGCGAAATGAACAATTTAGCTTCAGAATCATGCGAAATACACGAATTAGCTTTAAATTCAGGCGAAAAAACCGATTTAACTTCACAATATCATGCGATATACACGATTTGGCTTCAATTCGTGCGAAATAGCGATTTTAAGCAAACGATTTATCTTTAAATTCTTGCGAAATGAACAATTTAGCTACAGAATCATGCGAAATACACGAATTAGCTTTAAATTCACGCGAAAAAAGCGATTTAACTTCAATATCATGCGATATACACGATTTGGCCTCAAATTCGTGCGAAATAGCTATTTTAAACAAACGATTTTGCTTCAAATTCATGCGAAATGAACAATTTAGCTTCAGATTCGTACGAAATAAACGAATAACCTTCAAATTCATGCAAAATGAACAATTTAGCTTCAGAATCATGCGAAATACACGAATTAGCTTTATATTCACGCGAAACAAACGATTTAACTTCAGTATCATGCGATATACACGATTTGGCTTCAATTTCGTGCGAAATAGCGATTTTAAACAAACGATTTAGCTTTGAATTCTTGCGAAATGAACAATTTAGCTTCAGATTCGTACGAAATACACGAATTAGCTTCAAATCCACGAGAGACAAACGATTTAGCGTCAATATCATACGTAATACACGAATTAGACTCAATTTCGAGCGAAATAGAGATATTCAAGAAACAAATAAGCTTCAAATTCATGCAAAATGAACAATTTAGCTTCAGAATCATGCGAAATACACGAATTAGCTTTAAATTCACGCGAAAAAGCGATTTAACTTCAATATCATGCGATATACACGATTTTGGCCTCAAATTCGTGCGAAATAGCTATTTTAAACAAACGATTTTGCTTCAAATTCATGCGAAATGAACAATTTAGCTTCAGATTCGTACGAAATAAACGAATAACCTTCAAATTCATGCAAAATGAACAATTTAGCTTCAGAATCATGCGAAATACACGAATTAGCTTTATATTCACGCGAAACAAACGATTTAACTTCAGTATCATGCGATATACACGATTTGGCTTCAATTTCGTGCGAAATAGCGATTTTAAACAAACGATTTAGCTTTGAATTCTTGCGAAATGAACAATTTAGCTTCAGATTCGTACGAAATACACGAATTACCTTCAAATCCACGAGAGACGAACGATTTAGCGTCAATATCATACGAAATACACGAATTCGACTCAATTTCGAGCGAAATAGCGATATTCAAGAAACGAATAAGCTTCAAATTCATGCAAAATGAACAATTTAGCTTCAGAATTATGCGAAATACACGAATTAGCTTTAAATTCACGCGAAACAAACGATTTAACTTCAATATCATGCGATATACACGATTTGACTTCAAATTCGTGCGAAATAGCGATTTTAAACAAAAGATTTTGCTTCAAATTCATCCGAGATGAACAATTTAGCTTCAGATTCTTGCGAAATACACGAATTAGCTTCAAATCCACGTGAAACAAACGATTTAACTTCAATATCATGCGATATACACTAATTCGACTCAATTTCGTGCGAAATAGCGATATTCAAGAAACAAATAAGCTTCAAATTCATGCAAAATGAACAATTTAGCTTTAGAATCATGCGAAATACACGAATTAGCTTTAAATTCACGCGAAACAAACGATTTAACTTCAATATCATGCGATATACACGATTTGGCTTCAAATGCGTGCGAAATAGCGATTTTAAGCAAACGATTTATCTTTAAATTCTTGCGAAATGAACAATTTAGCTACAGAATCATGCGAAATACACGAATTAGCTTTAAATTCACGCGAAAAAAGCGATTTAACTTCAATATCATGCGATATACACGATTTGGCCTCAAATTCGTGCGAAATAGCTATTTTAAACAAACGATTTTGCTTCAAATTCATGCGAAATGAACAATTTAGCTTCAGATTCGTACGAAATAAACGAATAACCTTCAAATTCATGCAAAATGAACAATTTAGCTTCAGAATCATGCGAAATACACGAATTAGCTTTATATTCACGCGAAACAAACGATTTAACTTCAGTATCATGCGATATACACGATTTGGCTTCAATTTCGTGCGAAATAGCGATTTTAACAAATGATTTAGCTTTGAATTCTTGCGAAATGAACAATTTAGCTTCAGATTCGTACGAAATACACGAATTACCTTCAAATCCACGAGAGACGAACGATTTAGCGTCAATATCATACGAAATACACGAATCGACTCAATTTCGAGCGAAATAGCGATATTCAAGAAACGAATAAGCTTCAAATTCATGCAAAATGAACAATTTAGCTTCAGAATCATGCGAAATACACGAATTAGCTTTAAATTCACGCGAAACAAACGATTTAACTTCAATATCATGCGATATACACGATTTGGCTTCAAATTCGTGCGAAATAGCGATTTTAAACAAACGATTTAGCTTTGAATTCTTGCGAAATGAACAATTTAGCTTCAGATTCATGCGAAATACACGAATTAGCTTTAAATTCATGCGAAACAAACGATTTAACTTTAATATCATGCGATATACACGATTTGGCTTCAAATTCGTGCGAAATAGCGATTTTAAACAAACGATTTAGCTTTGAATTCTTGCGAAATGAACAATTTAGCTTCAGATTCATGCGAAATACACGAATTAGCTTCAAATCCACGAGAGACAAACGATTTAGCGGCAATATCATACAAAATACACGAATTCGACGCAATTTCGAGCGAAATAGCCATATTCAAGAAACGAATAAGCTTTAAATTCATGCAAAATGAACAATTTAGCTTCAGAATCATGCGAAATACACGAATTAGATTTATATTCACGCGAAACAAACGATTTAACTTTAATATCATGCGATATACACGATTTGGCTTCAAATTCGTGCGAAATAGCGATTTTAAACAAAAGATTTTGCTTCAAATTCATCCGAGATGAACAATTTAGCTTCAGATTCTTGCGAAATACACGAATTAGCTTCAAATCCACGTGAAACAAACGATTTAACTTCAATATCATGCGATATACACTAATTCGACTCAATTTCGAGCGAAATAGCGATATTCAAGAAACAAATAAGCTTCAAATTCATGCAAAATGAACAATTTAGCTTTAGAATCATGCGAAATACACGAATTAGCTTTAAATTCACGCGAAACAAACGATTTAACTTCAATATCATGCGATATACACGATTTGGCTTCAAATGCGTGCGAAATAGCGATTTTAAGCAAACGATTTATCTTTAAATTCTTGCGAAATGAACAATTTAGCTACAGAATCATGCGAAATACACGAATTAGCTTTAAATTCACGCGAAAAAAGCGATTTAACTTCAATATCATGCGATATACACGATTTGGCCTCAAATTCGTGCGAAATAGCTATTTTAAACAAACGATTTTGCTTCAAATTCATGCGAAATGAACAATTTAGCTTCAGATTCGTACGAAATAAACGAATAACCTTCAAATTCATGCAAAATGAACAATTTAGCTTCAGAATCATGCGAAATACACGAATTAGCTTTATATTCACGCGAAACAAACGATTTAACTTCAGTATCATGCGATATACACGATTTGGCTTCAATTTCGTGCGAAATAGCGATTTTAAACAAATGATTTAGCTTTGAATTCTTGCGAAATGAACAATTTAGCTTCAGATTCGTACGAAATACACGAATTACCTTCAAATCCACGAGAGACGAACGATTTAGCGTCAATATCATACGAAATACACGAATTCGACTCAATTTCGAGCGAAATAGCGATATTCAAGAAACGAATAAGCTTCAAATTCATGCAAAATGAACAATTTAGCTTCAGAATCATGCGAAATACACGAATTAGCTTTAAATTCACGCGAAACAAACGATTTAACTTCAATATCATGCGATATACACGATTTGGCTTCAAATTCGTGCGAAATAGCGATTTTAAACAAACGATTTAGCTTTGAATTCTTGCGAAATGAACAATTTAGCTTCAGATTCATGCGAAATACACGAATTAGCTTTAAATTCACGCGAAACAAACGATTTAACTTTAATATCATGCGATATACACGATTTGGCTTCAAATTCGTGCGAAATAGCGATTTTAAACAAACGATTTAGCTTTGAATTCTTGCGAAATGAACAATTTAGCTTCAGATTCATGCGAAATACACGAATTAGCTTCAAATCCACGAGAGACAAACGATTTAGCGGCAATATCATACAAAATACACGAATTCGACGCAATTTCGAGCGAAATAGCCATATTCAAGAAACGAATAAGCTTTAAATTCATGCAAAATGAACAATTTAGCTTCAGAATCATGCGAAATACACGAATTAGCTTTATATTCACGCGAAACAAACGATTTAACTTTAATATCATGCGATATACACGATTTGGCTTCAAATTCGTGCGAAATAGCGATTTTAAACAAACGATTTAGCTTTAAATTCTTGCGAACTGAACAATTTAGCGTTAAATTCACGCGAAACAACGATTCAACTTCAATATCATGCGATATACACGATTTGGCTTCAAATTCGTGCGAAATAGCTATTTTAAACAAACCAATAAGCTTCAAATTCATGCAAAATGAACAATTTAGCTTCAGAATCATGCGAAATACACGAATTAGCTTTAAATTCACGCGAAACAAACGATTTAGCTTCAATATCATGCGATATACACGATTTGGCTTCAATTTCGTGCGAAATAGCGATTTTAAACAAACGATTTAGCTTTGAATTCTTGCGAAATGAACAATTTAGCTTCAGAATCATGCGAAATACACGAATTAGCTTTAAATTCAGGCGAAAAAACCGATTTAACTTCACAATATCATGCGATATACACGATTTGGCTTCAAATTCGTGCGAAATAGCGATTTTAAGCAAACGATTTATCTTTAAATTCTTGCGAAATGAACAATTTAGCTACAGAATCATGCGAAATACACGAATTAGCTTTAAATTCACGCGAAAAAAGCGATTTAACTTCAATATCATGCGATATACACGATTTGGCCTCAAATTCGTGCGAAATAGCTATTTTAAACAAACGATTTTGCTTCAAATTCATGCGAAATGAACAATTTAGCTTCAGATTCGTACGAAATAAACGAATAACCTTCAAATTCATGCAAAATGAACAATTTAGCTTCAGAATCATGCGAAATACACGAATTAGCTTTATATTCACGCGAAACAAACGATTTAACTTCAGTATCATGCGATATACACGATTTGGCTTCAATTTCGTGCGAAATAGCGATTTTAAACAAACGATTTAGCTTTGAATTCTTGCGAAATGAACAATTTAGCTTCAGATTCGTACGAAATACACGAATTACCTTCAAATCCACGAGAGACGAACGATTTAGCGTCAATATCATACGAAATACACGAATTCGACTCAATTTCGAGCGAAATAGCGATATTCAAGAAACGAATAAGCTTCAAATTCATGCAAAATGAACAATTTAGCTTCAGAATTATGCGAAATACACGAATTAGCTTTAAATTCACGCGAAACAAACGATTTAACTTCAATATCATGCGATATACACGATTTGACTTCAAATTCGTGCGAAATAGCGATTTTAAACAAAAGATTTTGCTTCAAATTCATCCGAGATGAACAATTTAGCTTCAGATTCTTGCGAAATACACGAATTAGCTTCAAATCCACGTGAAACAAACGATTTAACTTCAATATCATGCGATATACACTAATTCGACTCAATTTCGTGCGAAATAGCGATATTCAAGAAACAAATAAGCTTCAAATTCATGCAAAATGAACAATTTAGCTTTAGAATCATGCGAAATACACGAATTAGCTTTAAATTCACGCGAAACAAACGATTTAACTTCAATATCATGCGATATACACGATTTGGCTTCAAATGCGTGCGAAATAGCGATTTTAAGCAAACGATTTATCTTTAAATTCTTGCGAAATGAACAATTTAGCTACAGAATCATGCGAAATACACGAATTAGCTTTAAATTCACGCGAAAAAAGCGATTTAACTTCAATATCATGCGATATACACGATTTGGCCTCAAATTCGTGCGAAATAGCTATTTTAAACAAACGATTTTGCTTCAAATTCATGCGAAATGAACAATTTAGCTTCAGATTCGTACGAAATAAACGAATAACCTTCAAATTCATGCAAAATGAACAATTTAGCTTCAGAATCATGCGAAATACACGAATTAGCTTTATATTCACGCGAAACAAACGATTTAACTTCAGTATCATGCGATATACACGATTTGGCTTCAATTTCGTGCGAAATAGCGATTTTAAACAAATGATTTAGCTTTGAATTCTTGCGAAATGAACAATTTAGCTTCAGATTCGTACGAAATACACGAATTACCTTCAAATCCACGAGAGACGAACGATTTAGCGTCAATATCATACGAAATACACGAATTCGACTCAATTTCGAGCGAAATAGCGATATTCAAGAAACGAATAAGCTTCAAATTCATGCAAAATGAACAATTTAGCTTCAGAATCATGCGAAATACACGAATTAGCTTTAAATTCACGCGAAACAAACGATTTAACTTCAATATCATGCGATATACACGATTTGGCTTCAAATTCGTGCGAAATAGCGATTTTAAACAAACGATTTAGCTTTGAATTCTTGCGAAATGAACAATTTAGCTTCAGATTCATGCGAAATACACGAATTAGCTTTAAATTCACGCGAAACAAACGATTTAACTTTAATATCATGCGATATACACGATTTGGCTTCAAATTCGTGCGAAATAGCGATTTTAAACAAACGATTTAGCTTTGAATTCTTGCGAAATGAACAATTTAGCTTCAGATTCATGCGAAATACACGAATTAGCTTCAAATCCACGAGAGACAAACGATTTAGCGGCAATATCATACAAAATACACGAATTCGACGCAATTTCGAGCGAAATAGCCATATTCAAGAAACGAATAAGCTTTAAATTCATGCAAAATGAACAATTTAGCTTTAGAATCATGCGAAATACACGAATTAGCTTTATATTCACGCGAAACAAACGATTTAACTTTAATATCATGCGATATACACGATTTGGCTTCAAATTCGTGCGAAATAGCGATTTTAAACAAACGATTTAGCTTTAAATTCTTGCGAACTGAACAATTTAGCGTTAAATTCACGCGAAACAACGATTCAACTTCAATATCATGCGATATACACGATTTGGCTTCAAATTCGTGCGAAATAGCTATTTTAAACAAACCAATAAGCTTCAAATTCATGCAAAATGAACAATTTAGCTTCAGAATCATGCGAAATACACGAATTAGCTTTAAATTCACGCGAAACAAACGATTTAGCTTCAATATCATGCGATATACACGATTTGGCTTCAATTTCGTGCGAAATAGCGATTTTAAACAAACGATTTAGCTTTGAATTCTTGCGAAATGAACAATTTAGCTTCAGATTCGTGCGAAATACACGAATTAGCTGTAAATTCAGGCGAAAAAACCGATTTAACTTCACAATATCATGCGATATACACGATTTGGCTTCAAATTCGTGCGAAATAACGATTTTAAGCAAATGATTTAGCTTTAAATTCTTGCGAAATGAACAGTTTAGCTTCAGATTCATGCGAAATACTCGAATTAGCTTTAAGTTCACGCGAAACAAACGATTTAACTTCAATATCATGCGATATACACGATTTGGCTTCAAATTCTTGCGAAATAGCGATTTTAAACAAACGATTTTGCTTCAAATTCATGCGAAATGAACAATTTAGTTTCAGATTCGTACAAAATACACGAATTAGCTTCAAATCCACGCGAGACAAACGATTTAGCGTCAATATCATACGAAATACACGAATTCGACTCAATTTCGATCGAAATAGCGATATTCAAGAAACGAATAAGCTTCAAATTCATGCAAAATGAACAATTTAGCTTCAGAATCATGCGAAATACACGAATTAGCTTTAAATTCACGCGAAACAAAGATTCAACTTCAATATCATGCGATATACACGATTTGGCTTCAAATTCGTGCGAAATAGCTATTTTAAACAAACGATTTTGCTTCAAATTTATGCGAAATGAACAATTTAGCTTCAGATTCGTACGAAATACACGAATTAGCTTCAAATCCACGAGAGACAAACGATTTAGCGTCAATATCATACGTAATACACGAATTAGACTCAATTTCGAGCGAAATAGAGATATTCAAGAAACAAATAAGCTTCAAATTCATGCAAAATGAACAATTTAGCTTCAGAATCATGCGAAATACACGAATTAGCTTTAAATTCACGCGAAAAAAGCGATTTAACTTCAATATCATGCGATATACACGATTTGGCTTCAATTTCGTGCGAAATAACGATTTTAAACAAACGATTTAGCTTTGAATTCTTGCGAAATGAACAATTTAGCTTCAGAATCATGCGAAATACACGAATTAGCTTTAAATTCAGGCGAAAAAACCGATTTAACTTCACAATATCATGCGATATACACGATTTGGCTTCAAATTCGTGCGAAATAGCGATTTTAAGCAAACGATTTATCTTTAAATTCTTGCGAAATGAACAATTTAGCTACAGAATCATGCGAAATACACGAATTAGCTTTAAATTCACGCGAAAAAAGCGATTTAACTTCAATATCATGCGATATACACGATTTGGCCTCAAATTCGTGCGAAATAGCTATTTTAAACAAACGATTTTGCTTCAAATTCATGCGAAGTGAACAATTTAGCTTCAGATTCGTACGAAATAAACGAATAACCTTCAAATTCATGCAAAATGAACAATTTAGCTTCAGAATCATGCGAAATACACGAATTAGCTTTATATTCACGCGAAACAAACGATTTAACTTCAATATCATGCGATATACACGATTTGGCTTCAAATTCGTGCGAAATAGCGATTTTAAACAAACGATTTAGCTTTGAATTCTTGCGAAATGAACAATTTAGCTTCAGATTCGTACGAAATACACGAATTACCTTCAAATCCAGGAGAGACGAACGATTTAGCGTCAATATCATACGAAATACACGAATTCGACTCAATTTCGAGCGAAATAGCGATATTCAAGAAACGAATAAGCTTCAAATTCATGCAAAATGAACAATTTAGCTTCAGAATCATGCGAAATACACGAATTAGCTTTAAATTCACGCGAAACAAACGATTTAACTTCAATATCATGCGATATACACGATTTGGCTTCAAATTCGTGCGAAATAGCGATTTTAAACAAACGATTTAGCTTTGAATTCTTGCGAAATGAACAATTTAGCTTCAAATTCATGCGAAATACACGAATTAGCTTTAAATTCACGCGAAACAAACGATTTAACTTTAATATCATGCGATATACACGATTTGGCTTCAAATTCGTGCGAAATAGCGATTTTAAACAAACGATTTAGCTTTGAATTCTTGCGAAATGAACAATTTAGCTTCAGATTCATGCGAAATACACGAATTAGCTTCAAATCCACGAGAGACAAACGATTTAGCGGCAATATCATACAAAATACACGAATTCGACTCAATTTCGAGCGAAATAGCCATATTCAAGAAACGAATAAGCTTTAAATTCATGCAAAATGAACAATTTAGCTTCAGAATCATGCGAAATACACGAATTAGCTTTATATTCACGCGAAACAAACGATTTAACTTTAATATCATGCGATATACACGATTTGGCTTCAAATTCGTGCGAAATAGCGATTTTAAACAAACGATTTAGCTTTAAATTCTTGCGAACTGAACAATTTAGCGTTAAATTCACGCGAAACAACGATTCAACTTCAATATCATGCGATATACACGATTTGGCTTCAAATTCGTGCGAAATAGCTATTTTAAACAAACCAATAAGCTTCAAATTCATGCAAAATGAACAATTTAGCTTCAGAATCATGCGAAATACACGAATTAGCTTTAAATTCACGCGAAACAAACGATTTAGCTTCAATATCATGCGATATACACGATTTGGCTTCAATTTCGTGCGAAATAGCGATTTTAAACAAACGATTTAGCTTTGAATTCTTGCGAAATGAACAATTTAGCTTCAGATTCGTGCGAAATACACGAATTAGCTGTAAATTCAGGCGAAAAAACCGATTTAACTTCACAATATCATGCGATATACACGATTTGGCTTCAAATTCGTGCGAAATAACGATTTTAAGCAAATGATTTAGCTTTAAATTCTTGCGAAATGAACAATTTAGCTTCAGATTCATGCGAAATACTCGAATTAGCTTTAAGTTCACGCGAAACAAACGATTTAACTTCAATATCATGCGATATACACGATTTGGCTTCAAATTCTTGCGAAATAGCGATTTTAAACAAACGATTTTGCTTCAAATTCATGCGAAATGAACAATTTAGTTTCAGATTCGTACAAAATACACGAATTAGCTTCAAATCCACGCGAGACAAACGATTTAGCGTCAATATCATACGACATACACGAATTCGACTCAATTTCGATCGAAATAGCGATTTTAAACAAACGATTTTGCTTCAAATTCATCCGAGATGAACAATTTAGCTTCAGAATCATGCGAAATACACGAATTAGCTGTAAATTCAGGCGAAAAAACCGATTTAACTTCACAATATCATGCGATATACACGATTTGGCTTCAAATTCGTGCGAAATAACGATTTTAAGCAAATGATTTAGCTTTAAATTCTTGCGAAATGAACAGTTTAGCTTCAGATTCATGCGAAATACTCGAATTAGCTTTAAGTTCACGCGAAACAAACGATTTAACTTCAATATCATGCGATATACACGATTTGGCTTCAAATTCGTGCGAAATAGCGATTTTAAACAAACGATTTTGCTTCAAATTCATGCGAAATGAACAATTTAGTTTCAGATTCGTACAAAATACACGAATTAGCTTCAAATCCACGCGAGACAAACGATTTAGCGTCAATATCATACGAAATACACGAATTCGACTCAATTTCGATCGAAATAGCGATATTCAAGAAACGAATAAGCTTCAAATTCATGCAAAATGAACAATTTAGCTTCAGAATCATGCGAAATACACGAATTAGCTTTAAATTCACGCGAAACAAAGATTCAACTTCAATATCATGCGATATACACGATTTGGCTTCAGATTCGTGCGAAATAGCGATTTTAAGCAAATGATTTAGCTTTAAATTCTTGCGAAATGAACAATTTAGCTTCAGATTCATGCGAAATACTCGAATTAGCTTTAAGTTCACGCGAAACAAACGATTTAACTTCAATATCATGCGATATACACGATTTGGCTTCAAATTCGTGCGAAATAGCGATTTTAAACAAACACTTTAGCTTTAAATTCTTGCGAAATGAACAATTTAGCTTTAAATTCAAGCGAAACAAACGATTTAACTTCAATATCAAGCGATATACACGATTTGGCTTCAATTTCGTGCGAAATAGCGATTTTAAACAAACGATTTAGCTTTGAATTCTTGCGAAATGAACAATTTAGCTTCAGATTCGTACGAAATACACGAATTAGCTTCAAATCCACGAGAGACGAACGATTTAGCGTCAATATCATACGAAATACACGAATTCGACTCAATTTCGAGCGAAATAGCGATATTCAAGAAACGAATAAGCTTCAAATTCATGCAAAATGAACAATTTAGCTTCAGAATCATGCGAAATACACGAATTAGCTTTAAATTCACGCGAAACAAACGATTTAACTTCAATATCATGCGATATACACGATTTGGCTTCAAATTCGTGCGAAATAGCGATTTTAAACAAACGATTTAGCTTTGAATTCTTGCGAAATGAACAATTTAGCTTCAGATTCATGCGAAATACACGAATTAGCTTTAAATTCACGCGAAACAAACGATTTAACTTTAATATCATGCGATATACACGATTTGGCTTCAAATTCGTGCGAAATAGCGATTTTAAACAAACGATTTAGCTTTGAATTCTTGCGAAATGAACAATTTAGCTTCAGATTCATGCGAAATACACGAATTAGCTTCAAATCCACGAGAGACAAACGATTTAGCGGCAATATCATACAAAATACACGAATGCGACTCAATTTCGAGCGAAATAGCCATATTCAAGAAACGAATAAGCTTTAAATTCATGCAAAATGAACAATTTAGCTTCAGAATCATGCGAAATACACGAATTAGCTTTATATTCACGCGAAACAAACGATTTAACTTTAATATCATGCGATATACACGATTTGGCTTCAAATTCGTGCGAAATAGCGATTTTAAACAAACGATTTAGCTTTAAATTCTTGCGAACTGAACAATTTAGCGTTAAATTCACGCGAAACAACGATTCAACTTCAATATCATGCGATATACACGATTTGGCTTCAAATTCGTGCGAAATAGCTATTTTAAACAAACCAATAAGCTTCAAATTCATGCAAAATGAACAATTTAGCTTCAGAATCATGCGAAATACACGAATTAGCTTTAAATTCACGCGAAACAAACGATTTAGCTTCAATATCATGCGATATACACGATTTGGCTTCAATTTCGTGCGAAATAGCGATTTTAAACAAACGATTTAGCTTCAAATTCATGCGAAATGAACAATTTAGTTTCAGATTCGTACAAAATACACGAATTAGCTTCAAATCCACGCGAGACAAACGATTTAGCGTCAATATCATACGAAATACACGAATTCGACTCAATTTCGATCGAAATAGCGATATTCAAGAAACGAATAAGCTTCAAATTCATGCAAAATGAACAATTTAGCTTCAGAATCATGCGAAATACACGAATTAGCTTTAAATTCACGCGAAACAAAGATTCAACTTCAATATCATGCGATATACACGATTTGGCTTCAAATTCGTGCGAAATAGCTATTTTAAACAAACGATTTTGCTTCAAATTTATGCGAAATGAACAATTTAGCTTCAGATTCGTACGAAATACACGAATTAGCTTCAAATCCACGAGAGACAAACGATTTAGCGTCAATATCATACGTAATACACGAATTAGACTCAATTTCGAGCGAAATAGAGATATTCAAGAAACAAATAAGCTTCAAATTCATGCAAAATGAACAATTTAGCTTCAGAATCATGCGAAATACACGAATTAGCTTTAAATTCACGCGAAAAAAGCGATTTAACTTCAATATCATGCGATATACACGATTTGGCTTCAATTTCGTGCGAAATAACGATTTTAAACAAACGATTTAGCTTTGAATTCTTGCGAAATGAACAATTTAGCTTCAGAATCATGCGAAATACACGAATTAGCTTTAAATTCAGGCGAAAAAACCGATTTAACTTCACAATATCATGCGATATACACGATTTGGCTTCAAATTCGTGCGAAATAGCGATTTTAAGCAAACGATTTATCTTTAAATTCTAGCGAAATGAACAATTTAGCTACAGAATCATGCGAAATACACGAATTAGCTTTAAATTCACGCGAAAAAAGCGATTTAACTTCAATATCATGCGATATACACGATTTGGCCTCAAATTCGTGCGAAATAGCTATTTTAAACAAACGATTTTGCTTCAAATTCATGCGAAATGAACAATTTAGCTTCAGATTCGTACGAAATAAACGAATAACCTTCAAATTCATGCAAAATGAACAATTTAGCTTCAGAATCATGCGAAATACACGAATTAGCTTTATATTCACGCGAAACAAACGATTTAACTTCAATATCATGCGATATACACGATTTGGCTTCAAATTCGTGCGAAATAGCGATTTTAAACAAACGATTTTGCTTCAAATTCATCCGAGATGAACAATTTAGCTTCAGAATCATGCGAAATACACGAATTAGCTGTAAATTCAGGCGAAAAAACCGATTTAACTTCACAATATCATGCGATATACACGATTTGGCTTCAAATTCGTGCGAAATAACGATTTTAAGCAAATGATTTAGCTTTAAATTCTTGCGAAATGAACAATTTAGCTTCAGATTCATGCGAAATACTCGAATTAGATTTAAGTTCACGCGAAACAAACGATTTAACTTCAATATCATGCGATATACACGATTTGGCTTCAAATTCGTGCGAAATAGCGATTTTAAACAAACGATATTGCTTCAAATTCATGCGAAATGAACAATTTAGTTTCAGATTCGTACAAAATACACGAATTAGCTTCAAATCCACGCGAGACAAACGATTTAGCGTCAATATCATACGAAATACACGAATTCGACTCAATTTCGATCGAAATAGCGATATTCAAGAAACGAATAAGCTTCAAATTCATGCAAAATGAACAATTTAGCTTCAGAATCATGCGAAATACACGAATTAGCTTTAAATTCACGCGAAACAAAGATTCAACTTCAATATCATGCGATATACACGATTTGGCTTCAAATTCGTGCGAAATAGCTATTTTAAACAAACGATTTTGCTTCAAATTTATGCGAAATGAACAATTTAGCTTCAGATTCGTACGAAATACACGAATTAGCTTCAAATCCACGAGAGACAAACGATTTAGCGTCAATATCATACGTAATACACGAATTAGACTCAATTTCGAGCGAAATAGAGATATTCAAGAAACAAATAAGCTTCAAATTCATGCAAAATGAACAATTTAGCTTCAGAATCATGCGAAATACACGAATTAGCTTTAAATTCACGCGAAAAAAGCGATTTAACTTCAATATCATGCGATATACACGATTTGGCTTCAATTTCGTGCGAAATAACGATTTTAAACAAACGATTTAGCTTTGAATTCTTGCGAAATGAACAATTTAGCTTCAGAATCATGCGAAATACACGAATTAGCTTTAAATTCAGGCGAAAAAACCGATTTAACTTCACAATATCATGCGATATACACGATTTGGCTTCAAATTCGTGCGAAATAGCGATTTTAAGCAAACGATTTATCTTTAAATTCTTGCGAAATGAACAATTTAGCTACAGAATCATGCGAAATACACGAATTAGCTTTAAATTCACGCGAAAAAAGCGATTTAACTTCAATATCATGCGATATACACGATTTGGCCTCAAATTCGTGCGAAATAGCTATTTTAAACAAACGATTTTGCTTCAAATTCATGCGAAGTGAACAATTTAGCTTCAGATTCGTACGAAATAAACGAATAACCTTCAAATTCATGCAAAATGAACAATTTAGCTTCAGAATCATGCGAAATACACGAATTAGCTGTAAATTCATGCGAAAAAACCGATTTAACTTCACAATATCATGCGATATACACGATTTGGCTTCAAATTCGTGCGAAATGAACAATTTAGTTTCAGATTCGTACAAAATACACGAATTAGCTTCAAATCCACGCGAGACAAACGATTTAGCGTCAATATCATACGACATACACGAATTCGACTCAATTTCGATCGAAATAGCGATATTCAAGAAACGAATAAGCTTCAAATTCATGCAAAATGAACAATTTAGCTTCAGAATCATGCGAAATACACGAATTAGCTTTAAATTCACGCGAAACAAAGATTCAACTTCAATATCATGCGATATACACGATTTGGCTTCAAATTCGTGCGAAATAGCTATTTTAAACAAACGATTTTGCTTCAAATTTATGCGAAATGAACAATTTAGCTTCAGATTCGTACGAAATACACGAATTAGCTTCAAATCCACGAGAGACAAACGATTTAGCGTCAATATCATACGTAATACACGAATTAGACTCAATTTCGAGCGAAATAGAGATATTCAAGAAACAAATAAGCTTCAAATTCATGCAAAATGAACAATTTAGCTTCAGAATCATGCGAAATACACGAATTAGCTTTAAATTCACGCGAAAAAAGCGATTTAACTTCAATATCATGCGATATACACGATTTGGCTTCAATTTCGTGCGAAATAGCGATTTTAAACAAAAGATTTTGCTTCAAATTGATCCGAGATGAACAATTTAGCTTCAGATTCTTGCGAAATACACGAATTAGCTTCAAATCCACGTGAAACAAACGATTTAACTTCAATAACATGCGATATACACTAATTCGACTCAATTTCGAGCGAAATAGCGATATTCAAGAAACAAATAAGCTTCAAATTCATGCAAAATGAACAATTTAGCTACAGAATCATGCGAAATACACGAATTAGCTTTAAATTCACGCGAAAAAAGCGATTTAACTTCAATATCATGCGATATACACGATTTGGCTTCAAATTCGTGCGAAATAGCTATTTTAAACAAACGATTTTGCTTCAAATTCATGCGAAATGAACAATTTAGCTTCAGATTCGTACGAAATAAACGAATAAGCTTCAAATTCATGCAAAATGAACAATTTAGCTTCAGAATCATGCGAAATACACGAATTAGCTTTATATTCACGCGAAACAAACGATTTAACTTCAATACCATGCGATATACACGATTTGGCTTCAATTTCGTGCGAAATAGCGATTTTAAACAAACGATTTAGCTTTGAATTCTTGCGAAATGAACAATTTAGTTTCAGATTCGTACAAAATACACGAATTAGCTTCAAATCCACGCGAGACAAACGATTTAGCGTCAATATCATACGAAATACACGAATTCGACTCAATTTCGATCGAAATAGCGATATTCAAGAAACGAATAAGCTTCAAATTCATGCAAAATGAACAATTTAGCTTCAGAATCATGCGAAATACACGAATTAGCTTTAAATTCACGCGAAACAAAGATTCAACTTCAATATCATGCGATATACACGATTTGGCTTCAAATTCGTGCGAAATAGCTATTTTAAACAAACGATTTTGCTTCAAATTTATGCGAAATGAACAATTTAGCTTCAGATTCGTACGAAATACACGAATTAGCTTCAAATCCACGAGAGACAAACGATTTAGCGTCAATATCATACGTAATACACGAATTAGACTCAATTTCGAGCGAAATAGAGATATTCAAGAAACAAATAAGCTTCAAATTCATGCAAAATGAACAATTTAGCTTCAGAATCATGCGAAATACACGAATTAGCTTTAAATTCACGCGAAAAAAGCGATTTAACTTCAATATCATGCGATATACACGATTTGGCTTCAATTTCGTGCGAAATAACGATTTTAAACAAACGATTTAGCTTTGAATTCTTGCGAAATGAACAATTTAGCTTCAGAATCATGCGAAATACACGAATTAGCTTTAAATTCAGGCGAAAAAACCGATTTAACTTCACAATATCATGCGATATACACGATTTGGCTTCAAATTCGTGCGAAATAGCGATTTTAAGCAAACGATTTATCTTTAAATTCTTGCGAAATGAACAATTTAGCTACAGAATCATGCGAAATACACGAATTAGCTTTAAATTCACGCGAAAAAAGCGATTTAACTTCAATATCATGCGATATACACGATTTGGCCTCAAATTCGTGCGCAATAGCTATTTTAAACAAACGATTTTGCTTCAAATTCATGCGAAATGAACAATTTAGCTTCAGATTCGTACGAAATAAACGAATAACCTTCAAATTCATGCAAAATGAACAATTTAGCTTCAGAATCATGCGAAATACACGAATTAGCTTTATATTCACGCGAAACAAACGATTTAACTTCAATATTGTTACGATCGTTAGTATTGAATGAATGATTGAAAGGATTGTTCGCAGTTTCGAACCTGCCTGCATACACCGGTTGCAGTTCGGGAAATTGAAGGGAAATAAATGAAATGGTTTTACCACTCATTCAAGATACTAGTGGATATTTTATTAAAATTAAATGTTTAACAAATTGATGTTAAAATATTGGGGGTCCCAATCGGGGTCACGAAAATCTTCCTCTTGGAAGAGGCGCTCCAACTCGTCGTCGTGATAACGGTCTTTCTCCGTTACCGGGTCGTAAACTTCCACGGACGGAGGAGAATCCGGGAACGGATCTGGCCTCAGTGCCTCCTCGGCCAGCTCCCTCCCAATATCGCGGAGCCTCTGCTCAAATTTTACTGTAGCCTCCCGTTGGAGTGCGCGGATTTTTCGGATGATTTTTGTCTTACGTCCCCCTCGACGTTTATTATTCGAACGTTTATTATTCTTGGTATCATTCATCTAAAGATTAATTTTCATTTTGATTACTTATATGTATATATATATATATATATATATATATATATATATATATATATATATATTGGATTCTTATTATTATTATTATTCTCTCAGTATTATTATAAGCGTCTTTGGACGCAGCTTGTTCGGCACGTATAAGCGTCACTTGGACGCAGCTAGGTTGGAAGTATAAGCGTCGATTGGACGCAGAATAAGTGCCAGTCCAGAGAGGTAAATAATAAGAAGAAGAATCACACTTGGTTAATACTGAGTAGAATAGTGAAATTGAAACGTTTGAATATGGGTTGAACTATTTTTATCTAATGGACTAAATTTAAACTTATTAAAAGTACAAACTCGTCGTTAGAACAAAGAACCATGCACTGAGTTTTACAAATTTTATAAGTACCTTAGCGTATATTCGTCGTTAATTTACTTAGATGATGCTGATCACTTGATCACTTTGACTTTTTATGTACTCGTAGACTGTTAGATAGAACTCTGTTCGCAAGACTGTTGTTCGGAAGACTGTTGTTCGGAAGACTGTTGTTCGGAAGACTGTTGTTCGGAAGACTGTTGTTCGGAAGACTGTTGTTCGGAAGACTGCCTTCTGCGGACCTCGCCTGTGTTTTTATAGGCCGCAGCCAGTGGTCAGACAGGTGGGGGTTCCCGTGTGACTGTGCCTTCGCGGGCTGTCCCGCTGCATTCCATTCCCATCTGCATTTTGCAGGTGTGCCGACTGTTATCGCAGTCACGTACGTCTCGGCGAGACCGAGTCTACGTGCCTCTTCTCGCTGCCTGCATCCGCTGGCGTGCCGGTCCTTATCGCAGTCACGTACTTTGCATGGGACCGAGTCTTCGCGGCTTGTCTCGCCGCATACCTTTCCTATCTGCATCCGCTGGCGCGCCGGTCCTTATCGCAGTCACGTACTTTGCATGGGACCGAGTCTTCGCGGCTTGTCTCGCCGCATACCTTTCCTATCTGCATCCGCTGGCGCGCCGGTCCTTATCGCAGTCACGTACGGTCCGTGTGCCAACTTCTGCCTTGCGCTTCCCATCAGAGTATTGACATCGCCACAACGACTGAGTGGGGACACTCGCTGGCGGGGATGGCTACGATTGTTCGGCCATCGCGTCAGTTGAGTCTTAGGTGTTAGACAGTGCGGTACGATAGTATTAGCTAAGACCAGTCGCGAGTGTAATCACAGTTCGTTCATTACCTTTTTGCTATTAGTTTTTCGTTTTCTGTTTCTACGACTGTTTTTTCGGCGAGCTGTGATTCTCGTTCGTGGTGAGTTTATAGTTCTATCTTTAAAAGCGATATGGTGTATTCGGGAGGTGTTACGTTTTTGACACTTTTAGTTTAAATTCTTTTAGTTTTAGTGTACATTTTCGGAATTTTAAATTGAAGGGCCGAGCGCTCAAGTGGTGTCAAATTGCGATGTAATTTGACACCATAACTCAAAATTTTTCGAGCACCCGGCGCTCGACCCGTCTTTACAATAACGCTTTGTCGTGGGACGCGATTTTACAATAATGCTTCAGTCGCGGGACGTGACACCTTCCCCCTTAGATAGCAAATTTCTAAGAGAAATTTGTTCCAGGTTTCGTATGGCTGCTCGGCGTTCGGCGGTATCGGGTCTGCTTGTTTGTGTCTGGCAATCTACGCTGGTGGGTTCTGGATCATTGTCCGCATCGACTTGATATTTATGTTTGCTGGCACGGTGAAGAAGGAGGTGTGTGATTGAACTCCATGCTGCTCCGCATAGATGAAGACCGCAACCATACGTGGAATGTATCTGATAGCCTTGTATTATCGTATCCACTATTGTTTTAAATATTCTGAATATAATAAAAATACCAATCAGTCCAGCGCTAACGGATCCGAAGCGTAGGAATCCGTTCCAAAATTTGGTTGCTGCATTTTCGGCTATTTGATTTAATGTGTCCTCATTTATCATATCCATAAGAGACAAGGTTCCGCTCGGAATGTTTTTTCCCGTCATTGTCCGTGCCATTGAATTTATTATTGCTGCTTTTTCCGCCGGGAACATGATATGATCCCTCAAGTTATTCAAGTCCTTTTGAGTGTATATGCCGCTAGTGGCTAGGTTTAATGGGTTGATATAACGCCAAATTGGTTCTTTTAGTGGTTGTAGGACTTGTGGAGGAACCGTCTCCGTCGGCCTAGGTAACAATTTATGCCAAGACTGATCAATTTCGTACATAACAGGCAACACATGGCTGCAGTCTCTCTGCGTGCCATGGTTAGAGAGTATTCGTGTTTTGGGCGTTAAGAACATCGTGCGGTTATTGTGAGTAACTGGTAACTCATTATAGCATTCTTGAGCGTGTCTTACTTGTACGTTCACCGGAATACATTTTATAATGTGAATCACTTCTCCAGCAACCAGTGCCATATGTCCGGGCAACTTGGTTACTGTTTGGGCAAATTCATCTGGTTTTAGCGTAGCCAAGGTTAATGCGTTTGTCAGAACTTGCTTCTCTAGATCGCATTTTTGTTTTAGCAAATTCCGATAAAGGGTGGTCATCTGTGTTTTTATGTGTTTTTCAATGTACACGAATTTAGAGTTGATATACGTAAAAATGTCGAAATTTTCTACACGTGTCCTCTTTGCCGTTGTGAACGTGTTTCCCTTATTTGTTTCAAGAATAAAGAGTTTTGGATGTTCGGTTTGGAACAGCGTGTATCCACAAATCGGCATTTCGCCCGTTTTGGTAAATGCGAACGTGATTTCTTTGGTTGTGAGTGCAAATACAGATGGGGTTGGTTGTTGATTCAAGGTTTCTGTAATTTTTGAGGCCAGTCCTTCATACAGTACATCGTATTGGTCAAATTTGCAGGTTGAAACTGGGAATGGTTTCCAATAGGTGTAACCGTCTTCGTTGTCAAGGCATGTGCCACTTTGAAAACCACAGATTGTTCCTGATTTTAAAATGACTTTGTTTGCCTCTAGACGAACTGGAACGGAGGATGCTCGTATAGTTATTGTGGCAGTAGCTTGCACTACTACATTCTCCCATGACCCGTATGGGTCCGAGAAATCGGCTCCATGACAGGTTCCATCAATATTTAGTTTACCAGCCATCGTGAAGGGTCGAGTTACCGTGGTATTAGTTTTTAACCCATATAGGAAAGTATTTCTTCCTGCGTGAAATATTCCAAATTGGTGCATTTGGTTGCACTCTTCTTCGGTCGTTGTTTCCAAGTATTGGTTGATGCCATTTTGCACTGCCGAGATATGTGAGTGCATGCCGCAGTAGTGTATGGTTCTTGCTATTTCCACTTTACATTGTATGACGTCTACGTAGTTGAACTCTGACAGTTGTAGCAGTTGAATATATGTTTGCTCCGTCTTTGTGGTTAATTGCTCGGTATCGCAATCGCCAATTTCATTGAGAGATACCGTGGTGATATTCAGGTTATTGCCGCTGCAATCATATCCGACGATGGCCCAGCTCGTTCGCACATAACAAAGCATTAACCAAATAGTTAACATCTGGAATCAAATGTTTATATTTTTTTTTTTTATGATACGCTTTCTTTTACAAATTTGTTAAGTTTACTTATTTCATCATATAAACTTAGAAATAAATTGCCGCAGTAGTGTAATAGTAGTAAATTAACGTTCATCATCAAAATTCATTATGTGTTCGCTATCTATAGCATAACCCGACGAAACGTATACCCATTGTTCGTAACTTAGCACAAAGTGAGTCTCAATACATTGAGGACACTGGGATGCACATTTCACGTTCACAAGAGGCGCGAGGCAATTGTTGCATTCGTTGAGGTGTAGAAGTCCCTCGGAGGAAGTGATGGCATGATTCCATTCGATTAGTTCAAATTGTTCCTTTAAATTGCTGTCTAAGTCTTCATAGCAATATGCACATAGGTTATTTCCGGGATAGGCGGTGTTAGTTAGTCGGAATATTCCTTGCGTTATTAGTCTTACACAGTAATGATTTAGAAGAATAGCGTAGATGTCTGGGTAGTCTTCAGGAATGACTCCGTCTATGGTTTGTAACAAGTTATTATATTCTTCTACACTGTATTCTTGTAATGGGTTCGGGACCCCCATTTTGACTCTACCACCTGCAGATTACGTCAATTAGCAGGTTAGAGTTTATTGCAGCCCACCCGCTTGTTGACAGTTCTAAATATTCTTCAATGCACTCTGTGCATCGCCAAGCCGGACGTACATTGGCAATCCGCACGTCGCATTTATGACAATGCACCGCCCACACTATTGTGTGCACATTTCCCAGCGAATGCCATCCACCTTCGTGAAAAAAGGGCTGATCTTCTTCATCTGCACCCAAGTAACACTCTTGGCACAGGCGGCGTCTCAATCGGGATACGTAGATCGGGGTCCTTGATACCGCAATTATACAAAATAATTGGAGGAGCCGTCCATATGTTTCCGGATGATGGATTGGTAAAACTCCGTCTATTGGTCCGTAGAATTCTTCCAAGTCCTCTGGATCTTCTTTATAGTTTTCCCGGGGAATTGGCATACTGGTTGAAAATACAGAATTGAGTTTAGGTTCCTTCTTATTTATAATTTGCAACAGTCTGTGGTCTTCGTCGATAGTGTTCATTCAGTCCGTCTGTTGTATGTAGTCTTCAAGTCGATGGTCGGTATATTTTATATTTTAGATCTAATATGAGCTAGTTTTAATTTATTAAGGTGAACGGTACGCAGGGTACCTCCAAATAAGATTTTTACATTCTCCTTGGGTAGGAGTTCTATAACCTTGTGCGGGCCGGTGTATTGGTTACAGAATTTACCTCTCAAGGGTTCTTTCAGTAAATATACTAGATCTCCTGCTTTAAAATTTTGAGGGTTTATTCGTTTGTCGTAATAATGTTTCGATCTGGTTTTCGCTGCAATCAAATTTTTTCGAGCCGATAATTGTAATTTGTTTATTGTAGTGTGTAGTTCTTGGAGATAATCTGCGTAGGTAGGTTCTACGTTTTCTCTAACGGGATTGTAGCTGCTAGGTTCGCGAGCAATTCTACCAAAAATTAGTTCATGAGGAGAAAACTTAGTACCTTCGTGAACAGAAGTATTGTAAGAAAACATTGCTAGTTCTAACCAGTCGTCCCAGTTAGACGAGTTCGTTACATATTGTTTAAGGTATTCTATTAAGACGTGATGTGACCTTTCGATAGAACCATTACTCTGCGGATGATATGCGGTAGTTTTATAATGTTTTATTTTAAATTTCTTCGACACCTGTTTCATTAAATTTGACGTAAAGTTAGAACCTTGATCCGTTAATATTGCCCTGGGGGCTCCGAATCGGCATACTAGATGTTTGATAAAGGCATCTGCTATATCCGCAGAGGTGATTTGATCTAAAGGTACAGCTAAAGAATATTTTGTTAGTAAGTCCTGCATGGTTAGTATATATCTATTTTTCTTTTTAGTTTCCGGCAAAGGACCAACTATATCTAGACTGACTTTATCAAAGGCGTTTCCCGGTGTATCTGTTAACACCATGGGTTGCCTTGTTTTTATTCTAGTTAGTTTTTTTAGTTGGCATTCGTTGCATGTTCGGATGAAGTTCCGAATATCCTTTTTTATTCCATCCCAATAAAATTTTTGTCGAATTCTATGATATGTTTTCGTAATACCCTTGTGTCCTCCTATTGCAGATGCGTGATTTTCGTTTATAATACTTAGTCTCTCTGTTACTGGAGGTATTGTGATCTTACCAGTACATATGGTTATGTTTACATTCCGGTCTCTAAATATTTGTTTGATTCCATTTAGTATGTACTTCCAAGGGATATCTTCTATAATTTCTGTTTTTCGTATTGAAAAAGATTCCAGTTGTAGTTCTTCTGCTACGTCCAATAATGAGGCCAGACAATTGGTAACATTTGTAGGCTCTATAGGCGTGTGATTATTGGCTTTGACAGGGAGTGCTATAATGTAGAATGATTCGGTAGGATGAAGTCTGGCTCGTTCAAACGTTAGGTCGATGAATGTTCCCAATTGGTTAGCTTCGTTTAATTCTTTCGCACCTTCGTCGATTGGATTGCCGTCCATGTCAATGAATACGACTTTGTGTGTTTTGCTCATGTTCAAGGGCTCACGGCTTTCAGTTATGTGTAAGTGCGGGTTGCGTTGTTGGTCGTGGTCTTCGATCGCAGTCTCGTCAAGGTTGCTCAAGGGGCTTATATGTTCCCAAAGCACGTCTCCTTGGCTAGGCGTTAATTCCATGTCGTTGGTTATTGAATTGTTCTCGGGTACGTCATCAAACAGTCTGACGGCTATCGGTTCGGGTGATGGTTCTTCTATTTCTTGGTGGTATGGTGCTGGTGCTGGTATAGGTGTGGTCAAGTCGTCACATTTCTTACGTTTTCTTGTTGCGTCGAACATGGGTGAATCGTCCGATGAGATGTTTAAGTCATCCTTTTTCTTCTTCAATGGGTTGTTTATAGAAATATATTCTTCTTCTTCTTCTGCATCTTCGAAAGATATGGAGGCCGTTCTCTTTCTGGCTGATTTCGTTTTATCTACAGGTTGGATAGGTAGGCATTGTTCGGGTGGATTTCTTGACAAAGCGTCTGCGTTGGCGTTGGCTCTGCCTTCCTTGTATTGTATTTTATATTCGTATTCTGATAATTTCAATTTCCATTTCCACAATCTTGAGGTTGGGTCTTTGATTGAATGTAGCCATACTAGTGGTTTGTGGTCTGTAACTATGTTGAATGGTCGTCCGTATAGGTAAGGCCGAAAATATGTGGTGCAGTATACAATCGCAAGACATTCCTTCTCTATTGTTGAATATTTTTGTTCGGCAGGATTTAATACACGGGAGGCGTATGCTATGGGTAGATCCTTGCCTATCGCCCCCTGACTGAGTACACCTCCAATAGCATATCCGGACGCGTCAGTTGTTAAGTTGAATGTTTGTTTGAAATCCGGAAATTGAAGTATTGGTTCTGTTACAAGGGCTTCTTTTAACGTTTGGAATGATTGTTCCTGGGTTTCTCGCCATTTGAATTGGGTATCCTTTTTTAATAGATCGGTAAGAGGTTTAGCTGTTGCAGAAAATTTTTGGATAAATCTGCGATAATAACCAGCTAGTCCTAGGAATTGTTTAATTTGTTTTGGATTTTTAGGTTTTGGGAAATTTTTCACCGCCTCGATCTTTTTGGGGTCTGGTTTTAGACCGGACTCGCTAATAATGTGTCCTAAGTAGGCAACTTCATGTCGTAGAAACTCACATTTGTCTGGTTGTAGGGATAGGTTGGCTTCTCTTAGACGATTCATCAGCTTGTTGAATTTCATTTCATGTTCTTGTAGCGATCTGGCATATAACACAATATCGTCTAGATATACGAATAATTCTGTCCCTTGTAGTCCAGACAGAACGCTATTCATTAGCCTTTGAAAGGTGGCTGGTGCGTTCTTTAAGCCGAATGGCATTCTTTTGAATTGAAAGTGTCCATATGGTGTTGAAAAAGCTGTTTTGTGAGCATCCTCTGGTGCCATTTTAATTTGATGGAATCCAGAAGCTAAGTCGAAAGTGGAAAAGTATTTGGCGCTTCCAAGTTGATCGAGGATTTCCGTGATATTAGGTAATGGGTATGCGTCATTGATCGTTTTATCGTTGAGGTTTCGGTAATCGATGACTAGGCGCCATCGTTTATTTCCTTGCGAGTCAGCTTTTTTGGGTACAATCCACACCGGAGAGTTGTATGGTGATATTGATGATTCCACTATATTTGTGTCTAGCAATTCTTGTACCTGTTTGTTAATTTCCTCTTTATGTACTGGGGGAAATCTATATTGTCGTGTGTTTATTGGAATATCGTCTGTCGTTGGAATTTTGTGCCGAGATAAGTTGGTTCCTTGTAGTGTTTCCCCTGGGATGTAAAATCTGTCTGCGTTTCGTTCGATTAGTCGTAATATGTTCTTCTTTTCTTCCGAGTTGAGATGATCTAATCTTAGTAATTTTAGTATTGCTTGGAGACGATCTTGACGGCATATTGTCGTTGTAAGGCATGTTTTTATTTCTTTATCCTTGGGTTCCTCAAATTGTTGAAGCTTAACTACGGGTATGTCGAGGACATAATCCTTTAATGTAGTATTAGTTGCTCGGATATGAGCTCGTCCCTGGCTATTGGTTACGATCGCTTCACCGATGAATATACCATTTTCTTTGGTTATGAGTGGTATATAACCTTGCTTTTCTTCCGAATTTATTATGGTAACCATGATTGCTATCGATGTTCGTTTTGGAATTGTTACTTGTTGGGGTTCATAGAAAGGTATGTAAGTGTTTCCCCAATTTAAGTGTTTCCCGGAGTAGTCAATTGTTGCTTGATAAGTTTGCATGAAGTTGGATCCTAAGATTCCACATTGGTCTATCGGCATTTTATCACTGACAACGTGAAAGAGTACTGGATGACCTGCTATCCTGATTTTAACAGTCCCTAAGGTGTCCAGGATTTCGGCCGAGATTCCTCTAATATGAATAATGTCGTCAGTGTTGATGTCGTCAGAGCTGGATATCATGCATTCTTTTATTAAATTAACTTCTGACCCAGAATCTACAAGGAGTGTAACAATTCCGTGCATGTCGGGTGAGGTGATCATAACTGTCGGTGTGTTGGTAGTAGAGTCTAATCGAACAGTGATAGCTCGCTTAGGTCTATCTCTGCGTTTTCCTCTTGCTTCGATTGTTTGCTCGGGCCCTTGGTCTTCTGTATTATTGATTGCGTTGGTGTTGATGGCCCAGGCACCGGAGATACAGGTTTCTCCGTAGTAGCTGGTCTTATTTTCATGACTGAACGGCGCTGGTTCGGGTTCGCTCCCTTGGGTGCGCCGGAATTCCCATGGGAGGGGTTGCCGTTTCCCGTTCGTTGATTGCCGTATGGAACTATTTCGCCAGAATCGATTTTAGCTTTAAATTTGTAGCAATCCTTGATTAGGTGGCCTGGCTTTTTACAATAATTGCAAGAGATCTGTTTGGTTAGAGAATTAGGATCGTTGCTTGAGTTTTGATTTGATTCAAACCTCCTGGGCGGTAGGGTGGTATTCCACTGAGGCCTTTGTTCAAAAGCTTGTCTATTCGGATTTCGATGTTGGTTTATTGGTTGTCCGTAATTTCTGTGATCTCGAAATCTAGGGTTGTAGGTCTTAGTCCTTTCTTCCTCCACCTCGATTTCTTTTGTGATTTTGATCGCGTTGGTGTATACTTCTTCTAGGTTTTTGTAACCTTCTAGCTTGATCCTGATGCTAATTTCAGATGGGAGACCTTTGATGAAACCATCTATCACTTCACTGTCGATAATTTTTATTAAGGCTTCGGGCAGCCCCTTGTAGTTTGCCCGTTCGCCGTCTATTATTGCCAATCTTAAATCTTTAACACGGCTAATGTAATCGAGTATAGGTTCGCCGGGTTTCGTAAAAATATTGCCTAATTCTCCTTTATATTGGTTAATGGATTTGTGCGGACCGAACATTGCTTTTAATTTTATACCGAACTGTTCTATTGTCGTTAGATTTGAGTCTTCTATAGCCATTAGCGCATGCCCTTTTAACTTATTAGTGAGTAATTTAACTAAATATGGTTCTTGGTTTTCCGGAATCATTGTTTTAGCTCTATCGCATGCTCTGAGAAATTGAAATATGGATGGTTTGTAGCCATCGAAGAATGGAACGGTCTCCAGCGCGTCTTTTACACTAATGGGATTATCAATACAATCAACTGGGTCAACTGTACTAAATATTGGTGCGGGGACAGTGCGCTTTGGAAGTGGAGTAAACACTTCTGGTTTGGTTAGGTAGTTTGCTTTTAGAACATTCAGTGCATCGTTAATTTGTTCTAACTCTGATTTAAATTTGGTAAACAACGCATTGTTTCTTTCGATTCCCTCTTGGGCAATCAACAATGTTTCTAATTTCTCGTTTAGCTTGAATACAAGATCGTTACTTTCCCTCGATTTGGTTAGTTCTTCTAAAATTCTATTTATTAGTTCAGTTGAAATATTATTATCGTCGAGGATTGAGTTAGTATCGTCACGACTGGTTCCGGGTTGATCCATATTGAAAAAAGGAAAAAACAAAAAAACAAAAAAAAATCGTCAAAAGGCAACTAAACGCTCAAGTTTTATTTTTTTTTTTTTTTACGTACTTTTGTGGTAAAAAGCCTTCAATTTCTGCGATCAATCCCACCGCGCTGCCACCAAAAAATTTCTATGTTACGATCGTTAGTATTGAATGAATGATTGAAAGGATTGTTCGCAGTTTCGAACCTGCCTGCATACACCGGTTGCAGTTCGGGAAATTGAAGGGAAATAAATGAAATGGTTTTACCACTCATTCAAGATACTAGTGGATATTTTATTAAAATTAAATGTTTAACAAATTGATGTTAAAATATTGGGGGTCCCAATCGGGGTCACGAAAATCTTCCTCTTGGAAGAGGCGCTCCAACTCGTCGTCGTGATAACGGTCTTTCTCCGTTACCGGGTCGTAAACTTCCACGGACGGAGGAGAATCCGGGAACGGATCTGGCCTCAGTGCCTCCTCGGCCAGCTCCCTCCCAATATCGCGGAGCCTCTGCTCAAATTTTACTGTAGCCTCCCGTTGGAGTGCGCGGATTTTTCGGATGATTTTTGTCTTACGTCCCCCTCGACGTTTATTATTCGAACGTTTATTATTCTTGGTATCATTCATCTAAAGATTAATTTTCATTTTGATTACTTATATGTATATATATATATATATATATATATATATATATATATATATATATATATATATATATATATATATATATATATATATATATATATATTGGATTCTTATTATTATTATTATTCTCTCAGTATTATTATAAGCGTCTTTGGACGCAGCTTGTTCGGCACGTATAAGCGTCACTTGGACGCAGCTAGGTTGGAAGTATAAGCGTCGATTGGACGCAGCTAGGTTGGGAGTATAAGCGTCGATTGGACGCAGAATAAGTGCCAGTCCAGAGAGGTAAATAATAAGAAGAAGAATCACACTTGGTTAATACTGAGTAGAATAGTGAAATTGAAACGTTTGAATATGGGTTGAACTATTTTTATCTAATGGACTAAATTTAAACTTATTAAAAGTACAAACTCGTCGTTAGAACAAAGAACCATGCACTGAGTTTTACAAATTTTATAAGTACCTTAGCGTATATTCGTCGTTAATTTACTTAGATGATGCTGATCACTTGATCACTTTGACTTTTTATGTACTCGTAGACTGTTAGATAGAACTCTGTTCGCAAGACTGTTGTTCGGAAGACTGTTGTTCGGAAGACTGTTGTTCGGAAGACTGTTGTTCGGAAGACTGTTGTTCGGAAGACTGTTGTTCGGAAGACTGCCTTCTGCGGACCTCGCCTGTGTTTTTATAGGCCGCAGCCAGTGGTCAGACAGGTGGGGGTTCCCGTGTGACTGTGCCTTCGCGGGCTGTCCCGCTGCATTCCATTCCCATCTGCATTTTGCAGGTGTGCCGACTGTTATCGCAGTCACGTACGTCTCGGCGAGACCGAGTCTACGTGCCTCTTCTCGCTGCCTGCATCCGCTGGCGTGCCGGTCCTTATCGCAGTCACGTACTTTGCATGGGACCGAGTCTTCGCGGCTTGTCTCGCCGCATACCTTTCCTATCTGCATCCGCTGGCGCGCCGGTCCTTATCGCAGTCACGTACTTTGCATGGGACCGAGTCTTCGCGGCTTGTCTCGCCGCATACCTTTCCTATCTGCATCCGCTGGCGCGCCGGTCCTTATCGCAGTCACGTACGGTCCGTGTGCCAACTTCTGCCTTGCGCTTCCCATCAGAGTATTGACATCGCCACAACGACTGAGTGGGGACACTCGCTGGCGGGGATGGCTACGATTGTTCGGCCATCGCGTCAGTTGAGTCTTAGGTGTTAGACAGTGCGGTACGATAGTATTAGCTAAGACCAGTCGCGAGTGTAATCACAGTTCGTTCATTACCTTTTTGCTATTAGTTTTTCGTTTTCTGTTTCTACGACTGTTTTTTCGGCGAGCTGTGATTCTCGTTCGTGGTGAGTTTATAGTTCTATCTTTAAAAGCGATATGGTGTATTCGGGAGGTGTTACGTTTTTGACACTTTTAGTTTAAATTCTTTTAGTTTTAGTGTACATTTTCGGAATTTTAAATTGAAGGGCCGAGCGCTCAAGTGGTGTCAAATTGCGATGTAATTTGACACCATAACTCAAAATTTTTCGAGCACCCGGCGCTCGACCCGTCTTTACAATAACGCTTTGTCGTGGGACGCGATTTTACAATAATGCTTCAGTCGCGGGACGTGACAATATCATGCGATATACACGATTTGGCTTCAAATTCGTGCGAAATAGCAATTTTAAACAAACGATTTTGCTTCAAATTCATCCGAGATGAACAATTTAGCTTCAGAATCATGCGAAATACACGAATTAGCTGTAAATTCAGGCGAAAAAACCGATTTAACTTCACAATATCATGCGATATACACGATTTGGCTTCAAATTCGTGCGAAATAACGATCTTAAGCAAATGATTTAGCTTTAAATTCTTGCGAAATGAACAATTTAGCTTCAGATTCATGCGAAATACTCGAATTAGCTTTAAGTTCACGCGAAACAAACGATTTAACTTCAATATCATGCGATATACACGATTTGGCTTCAAATTCGTGCGAAATAGCGATTTTAAACAAACGATTTTGCTTCAAATTCATGCGAAATGAACAATTTAGTTTCAGATTCGTACAAAATACACGAATTAGCTTCAAATCCACGCGAGACAAACGATTTAGCGTCAATATCATACGAAATACACGAATTCGACTCAATTTCGATCGAAATAGCGATATTCAAGAAACGAATAAGCTTCAAATTCATGCAAAATGAACAATTTAGCTTCAGAATCATGCGAAATACACGAATTAGCTTTAAATTCACGCGAAACAAAGATTCAACTTCAATATCATGCGATATACACGATTTGGCTTCAAATTCGTGCGAAATAGCTATTTTAAACAAACGATTTTGCTTCAAATTTATGCGAAATGAACAATTTAGCTTCAGATTCGTACGAAATACACGAATTAGCTTCAAATCCACGAGAGACAAACGATTTAGCGTCAATATCATACGTAATACACGAATTAGACTCAATTTCGAGCGAAATAGAGATATTCAAGAAACAAATAAGCTTCAAATTCATGCAAAATGAACAATTTAGCTTCAGAATCATGCGAAATACACGAATTAGCTTTAAATTCACGCGAAAAAAGCGATTTAACTTCAATATCATGCGATATACACGATTTGGCTTCAATTTCGTGCGAAATAACGATTTTAAACAAACGATTTAGCTTTGAATTCTTGCGAAATGAACAATTTAGCTTCAGAATCATGCGAAATACACGAATTAGCTTTAAATTCAGGCGAAAAAACCGATTTAACTTCACAATATCATGCGATATACACGATTTGGCTTCAAATTCGTGCGAAATAGCGATTTTAAGCAAACGATTTATCTTTAAATTCTTGCGAAATGAACAATTTAGCTACAGAATCATGCGAAATACACGAATTAGCTTTAAATTCACGCGAAAAAAGCGATTTAACTTCAATATCATGCGATATACACGATTTGGCCTCAAATTCGTGCGAAATAGCTATTTTAAACAAACGATTTTGCTTCAAATTCATGCGAAGTGAACAATTTAGCTTCAGATTCGTACGAAATAAACGAATAACGTTCAAATTCATGCAAAATGAACAATTTAGCTTCAGAATCATGCGAAATACACGAATTAGCTTTATATTCACGCGAAACAAACGATTTAACTTCAATATCATGCGATATACACGATTTGGCTTCAAATTCGTGCGAAATAGCGATTTTAAACAAACGATTTTGCTTCAAATTCATCCGAGATGAACAATTTAGCTTCAGAATCATGCGAAATACACGAATTAGCTGTAAATTCATGCGAAAAAACCGATTTAACTTCACAATATCATGCGATATACACGATTTGGCTTCAAATTCGTGCGAAATGAACAATTTAGTTTCAGATTCGTACAAAATACACGAATTAGCTTCAAATCCACGCGAGACAAACGATTTAGCGTCAATATCATACGACATACACGAATTCGACTCAATTTCGATCGAAATAGCGATATTCAAGAAACGAATAAGCTTCAAATTCATGCAAAATGAACAATTTAGCTTCAGAATCATGCGAAATACACGAATTAGCTTTAAATTCACGCGAAACAAAGATTCAACTTCAATATCATGCGATATACACGATTTGGCTTCAAATTCGTGCGAAATAGCTATTTTAAACAAACGATTTTGCTTCAAATTTATGCGAAATGAACAATTTAGCTTCAGATTCGTACGAAATACACGAATTAGCTTCAAATCCACGAGAGACAAACGATTTAGCGTCAATATCATACGTAATACACGAATTAGACTCAATTTCGAGCGAAATAGAGATATTCAAGAAACAAATAAGCTTCAAATTCATGCAAAATGAACAATTTAGCTTCAGAATCATGCGAAATACACGAATTAGCTTTAAATTCACGCGAAAAAAGCGATTTAACTTCAATATCATGCGATATACACGATTTGGCTTCAATTTCGTGCGAAATAGCGATTTTAAACAAAAGATTTTGCTTCAAATTGATCCGAGATGAACAATTTAGCTTCAGATTCTTGCGAAATACACGAATTAGCTTCAAATCCACGTGAAACAAACGATTTAACTTCAATAACATGCGATATACACTAATTCGACTCAATTTCGAGCGAAATAGCGATATTCAAGAAACAAATAAGCTTCAAATTCATGCAAAATGAACAATTTAGCTACAGAATCATGCGAAATACACGAATTAGCTTTAAATTCACGCGAAAAAAGCGATTTAACTTCAATATCATGCGATATACACGATTTGGCTTCAAATTCGTGCGAAATAGCTATTTTAAACAAACGATTTTGCTTCAAATTCATGCGAAATGAACAATTTAGCTTCAGATTCGTACGAAATAAACGAATAAGCTTCAAATTCATGCAAAATGAACAATTTAGCTTCAGAATCATGCGAAATACACGAATTAGCTTTATATTCACGCGAAACAAACGATTTAACTTCAATACCATGCGATATACACGATTTGGCTTCAATTTCGTGCGAAATAGCGATTTTAAACAAACGATTTAGCTTTGAATTCTTGCGAAATGAACAATTTAGTTTCAGATTCGTACAAAATACACGAATTAGCTTCAAATCCACGCGAGACAAACGATTTAGCGTCAATATCATACGAAATACACGAATTCGACTCAATTTCGATCGAAATAGCGATATTCAAGAAACGAATAAGCTTCAAATTCATGCAAAATGAACAATTTAGCTTCAGAATCATGCGAAATACACGAATTAGCTTTAAATTCACGCGAAACAAAGATTCAACTTCAATATCATGCGATATACACGATTTGGCTTCAAATTCGTGCGAAATAGCTATTTTAAACAAACGATTTTGCTTCAAATTTATGCGAAATGAACAATTTAGCTTCAGATTCGTACGAAATACACGAATTAGCTTCAAATCCACGAGAGACAAACGATTTAGCGTCAATATCATACGTAATACACGAATTAGACTCAATTTCGAGCGAAATAGAGATATTCAAGAAACAAATAAGCTTCAAATTCATGCAAAATGAACAATTTAGCTTCAGAATCATGCGAAATACACGAATTAGCTTTAAATTCACGCGAAAAAAGCGATTTAACTTCAATATCATGCGATATACACGATTTGGCTTCAATTTCGTGCGAAATAACGATTTTAAACAAACGATTTAGCTTTGAATTCTTGCGAAATGAACAATTTAGCTTCAGAATCATGCGAAATACACGAATTAGCTTTAAATTCAGGCGAAAAAACCGATTTAACTTCACAATATCATGCGATATACACGATTTGGCTTCAAATTCGTGCGAAATAGCGATTTTAAGCAAACGATTTATCTTTAAATTCTTGCGAAATGAACAATTTAGCTACAGAATCATGCGAAATACACGAATTAGCTTTAAATTCACGCGAAAAAAGCGATTTAACTTCAATATCATGCGATATACACGATTTGGCCTCAAATTCGTGCGCAATAGCTATTTTAAACAAACGATTTTGCTTCAAATTCATGCGAAATGAACAATTTAGCTTCAGATTCGTACGAAATAAACGAATAACCTTCAAATTCATGCAAAATGAACAATTTAGCTTCAGAATCATGCGAAATACACGAATTAGCTTTATATTCACGCGAAACAAACGATTTAACTTCAATATTGTTACGATCGTTAGTATTGAATGAATGATTGAAAGGATTGTTCGCAGTTTCGAACCTGCCTGCATACACCGGTTGCAGTTCGGGAAATTGAAGGGAAATAAATGAAATGGTTTTACCACTCATTCAAGATACTAGTGGATATTTTATTAAAATTAAATGTTTAACAAATTGATGTTAAAATATTGGGGGTCCCAATCGGGGTCACGAAAATCTTCCTCTTGGAAGAGGCGCTCCAACTCGTCGTCGTGATAACGGTCTTTCTCCGTTACCGGGTCGTAAACTTCCACGGACGGAGGAGAATCCGGGAACGGATCTGGCCTCAGTGCCTCCTCGGCCAGCTCCCTCCCAATATCGCGGAGCCTCTGCTCAAATTTTACTGTAGCCTCCCGTTGGAGTGCGCGGATTTTTCGGATGATTTTTGTCTTACGTCCCCCTCGACGTTTATTATTCGAACGTTTATTATTCTTGGTATCATTCATCTAAAGATTAATTTTCATTTTGATTACTTATATGTATATATATATATATATTGGATTCTTATTATTATTATTATTCTCTCAGTATTATTATAAGCGTCTTTGGACGCAGCTTGTTCGGCACGTATAAGCGTCACTTGGACGCAGCTAGGTTGGAAGTATAAGCGTCGATTGGACGCAGCTAGGTTGGGAGTATAAGCGTCGATTGGACGCAGAATAAGTGCCAGTCCAGAGAGGTAAATAATAAGAAGAAGAATCACACTTGGTTAATACTGAGTAGAATAGTGAAATTGAAACGTTTGAATATGGGTTGAACTATTTTTATCTAATGGACTAAATTTAAACTTATTAAAAGTACAAACTCGTCGTTAGAACAAAGAACCATGCACTGAGTTTTACAAATTTTATAAGTACCTTAGCGTATATTCGTCGTTAATTTACTTAGATGATGCTGATCACTTGATCACTTTGACTTTTTATGTACTCGTAGACTGTTAGATAGAACTCTGTTCGCAAGACTGTTGTTCGGAAGACTGTTGTTCGGAAGACTGTTGTTCGGAAGACTGTTGTTCGGAAGACTGTTGTTCGGAAGACTGTTGTTCGGAAGACTGCCTTCTGCGGACCTCGCCTGTGTTTTTATAGGCCGCAGCCAGTGGTCAGACAGGTGGGGGTTCCCGTGTGACTGTGCCTTCGCGGGCTGTCCCGCTGCATTCCATTCCCATCTGCATTTTGCAGGTGTGCCGACTGTTATCGCAGTCACGTACGTCTCGGCGAGACCGAGTCTACGTGCCTCTTCTCGCTGCCTGCATCCGCTGGCGTGCCGGTCCTTATCGCAGTCACGTACTTTGCATGGGACCGAGTCTTCGCGGCTTGTCTCGCCGCATACCTTTCCTATCTGCATCCGCTGGCGCGCCGGTCCTTATCGCAGTCACGTACTTTGCATGGGACCGAGTCTTCGCGGCTTGTCTCGCCGCATACCTTTCCTATCTGCATCCGCTGGCGCGCCGGTCCTTATCGCAGTCACGTACGGTCCGTGTGCCAACACAACGACTGAGTGGGGACACTCGCTGGCGGGGATGGCTACGATTGTTCGGCCATCGCGTCAGTTGAGTCTTAGGTGTTAGACAGTGCGGTACGATAGTATTAGCTAAGACCAGTCGCGAGTGTAATCACAGTTCGTTCATTACCTTTTTGCTATTAGTTTTTCGTTTTCTGTTTCTACGACTGTTTTTTCGGCGAGCTGTGATTCTCGTTCGTGGTGAGTTTATAGTTCTATCTTTAAAAGCGATATGGTGTATTCGGGAGGTGTTACGTTTTTGTCACTTTTAGTTTAAATTCTTTTAGTTTTAGTGTACATTTTCGGAATTTTAAATTGAAGGGCCGAGCGCTCAAGTGGTGTCAAATTGCGATGTAATTTGACACCATAACTCAAAATTTTTCGAGCACCCGGCGCTCGACCCGTCTTTACAATAACGCTTTGTCGTGGGACGCGATTTTACAATAATGCTTCAGTCGCGGGACGTGACACCTTCCCCCTTAGATAGCAAATTTCTAAGAGAAATTTGTTCCAGGTTTCGTATGGCTGCTCGGCGTTCGGCGGTATCGGGTCTGCTTGTTTGTGTCTGGCAATCTACGCTGGTGGGTTCTGGATCATTGTCCGCATCGACTTGATATTTATGTTTGCTGGCACGGTGAAGAAGGAGGTGTGTGATTGAACTCCATGCTGCTCCGCATAGATGAAGACCGCAACCATACGTGGAATGTATCTGATAGCCTTGTATTATCGTATCCACTATTGTTTTAAATATTCTGAATATAATAAAAATACCAATCAGTCCAGCGCTAACGGATCCGAAGCGTAGGAATCCGTTCCAAAATTTGGTTGCTGCATTTTCGGCTATTTGATTTAATGTGTCCTCATTTATCATATCCATAAGAGACAAGGTTCCGCTCGGAATGTTTTTTCCCGTCATTGTCCGTGCCATTGAATTTATTATTGCTGCTTTTTCCGCCGGGAACATGATATGATCCCTCAAGTTATTCAAGTCCTTTTGAGTGTATATGCCGCTAGTGGCTAGGTTTAATGGGTTGATATAACGCCAAATTGGTTCTTTTAGTGGTTGTAGGACTTGTGGAGGAACCGTCTCCGTCGGCCTAGGTAACAATTTATGCCAAGACTGATCAATTTCGTACATAACAGGCAACACATGGCTGCAGTCTCTCTGCGTGCCATGGTTAGAGAGTATTCGTGTTTTGGGCGTTAAGAACATCGTGCGGTTATTGTGAGTAACTGGTAACTCATTATAGCATTCTTGAGCGTGTCTTACTTGTACGTTCACCGGAATACATTTTATAATGTGAATCACTTCTCCAGCAACCAGTGCCATATGTCCGGGCAACTTGGTTACTGTTTGGGCAAATTCATCTGGTTTTAGCGTAGCCAAGGTTAATGCGTTTGTCAGAACTTGCTTCTCTAGATCGCATTTTTGTTTTAGCAAATTCCGATAAAGGGTGGTCATCTGTGTTTTTATGTGTTTTTCAATGTACACGAATTTAGAGTTGATATACGTAAAAATGTCGAAATTTTCTACACGTGTCCTCTTTGCCGTTGTGAACGTGTTTCCCTTATTTGTTTCAAGAATAAAGAGTTTTGGATGTTCGGTTTGGAACAGCGTGTATCCACAAATCGGCATTTCGCCCGTTTTGGTAAATGCGAACGTGATTTCTTTGGTTGTGAGTGCAAATACAGATGGGGTTGGTTGTTGATTCAAGGTTTCTGTAATTTTTGAGGCCAGTCCTTCATACAGTACATCGTATTGGTCAAATTTGCAGGTTGAAACTGGGAATGGTTTCCAATAGGTGTAACCGTCTTCGTTGTCAAGGCATGTGCCACTTTGAAAACCACAGATTGTTCCTGATTTTAAAATGACTTTGTTTGCCTCTAGACGAACTGGAACGGAGGATGCTCGTATAGTTATTGTGGCAGTAGCTTGCACTACTACATTCTCCCATGACCCGTATGGGTCCGAGAAATCGGCTCCATGACAGGTTCCATCAATATTTAGTTTACCAGCCATCGTGAAGGGTCGAGTTACCGTGGTATTAGTTTTTAACCCATATAGGAAAGTATTTCTTCCTGCGTGAAATATTCCAAATTGGTGCATTTGGTTGCACTCTTCTTCGGTCGTTGTTTCCAAGTATTGGTTGATGCCATTTTGCACTGCCGAGATATGTGAGTGCATGCCGCAGTAGTGTATGGTTCTTGCTATTTCCACTTTACATTGTATGACGTCTACGTAGTTGAACTCTGACAGTTGTAGCAGTTGAATATATGTTTGCTCCGTCTTTGTGGTTAATTGCTCGGTATCGCAATCGCCAATTTCATTGAGAGATACCGTGGTGATATTCAGGTTATTGCCGCTGCAATCATATCCGACGATGGCCCAGCTCGTTCGCACATAACAAAGCATTAACCAAATAGTTAACATCTGGAATCAAATGTTTATATTTTTTTTTTTATGATACGCTTTCTTTTACAAATTTGTTAAGTTTACTTATTTCATCATATAAACTTAGAAATAAATTGCCGCAGTAGTGTAATAGTAGTAAATTAACGTTCATCATCAAAATTCATTATGTGTTCGCTATCTATAGCATAACCCGACGAAACGTATACCCATTGTTCGTAACTTAGCACAAAGTGAGTCTCAATACATTGAGGACACTGGGATGCACATTTCACGTTCACAAGAGGCGCGAGGCAATTGTTGCATTCGTTGAGGTGTAGAAGTCCCTCGGAGGAAGTGATGGCATGATTCCATTCGATTAGTTCAAATTGTTCCTTTAAATTACTGTCTAAGTCTTCATAGCAATATGCACATAGGTTATTTCCGGGATAGGCGGTGTTAGTTAGTCGGAATATTCCTTGCGTTATTAGTCTTACACAGTAATGATTTAGAAGAATAGCGTAGATGTCTGGGTAGTCTTCAGGAATGACTCCGTCTATGGTTTGTAACAAGTTATTATATTCTTCTACACTGTATTCTTGTAATGGGTTCGGGACCCCCATTTTGACTCTACCACCTGCAGATTACGTCAATTAGCAGGTTAGAGTTTATTGCAGCCCACCCGCTTGTTAATATTCTTCAATGCACTCTGTGCATCGCCAAGCCGGACGTACATTGGCAATCCGCACGTCGCATTTATGACAATGCACCGCCCACACTATTGTGTGCACATTTCCCAGCGAATGCCATCCACCTTCGTGAAAAAAGGGCTGATCTTCTTCATCTGCACCCAAGTAACACTCTTGGCACAGGCGGCGTCTCAATCGGGATACGTAGATCGGGGTCCTTGATACCGCAATTATACAAAATAATTGGAGGAGCCGTCCATATGTTTCCGGATGATGGATTGGTAAAACTCCGTCTATTGGTCCGTAGAATTCTTCCAAGTCCTCTGGATCTTCTTTATAGTTTTCCCGGGGAATTGGCATACTGGTTGAAAATACAGAATTGAGTTTAGGTTCCTTCTTATTTATAATTTGCAACAGTCTGTGGTCTTCGTCGATAGTGATCATTCAGTCCGTCAGTTGTATGTAGTCTTCAAGTCGATGGTCGGTATATTTTATATTTTAGATCTAATATGAGCTAGTTTTAATTTATTAAGGTGAACGGTACGCAGGGTACCTCCAAATAAGATTTTTACATTCTCCTTGTGTAGGAGTTCTATAACCTTGTGCGGGCCGGTGTATTGGTTACAGAATTTACCTCTCAAGGGTTCTTTCAGTAAATATACCAGATCTCCTGCTTTAAAATTTTGAGGGTTTATTCGTTTGTCGTAATAATGTTTCGATCTGGTTTTCGCTGCAATCAAATTTTTTCGAGCCGATAATTGTAATTTGTTTATTGTAGTGTGTAGTTCTTGGAGATAATCTGCGTAGGTAGGTTCTACGTTTTCTCTAACGGGATTGTAGCTGCTAGGTTCGCGAGCAATTCTACCAAAAATTAGTTCATGAGGAGAAAACTTAGTACCTTCGTGAACAGAAGTATTGTAAGAAAACATTGCTAGTTCTAACCAGTCGTCCCAGTTAGACGAGTTCGTTACATATTGTTTAAGGTATTCTATTAAGACGTGATGTGACCTTTCGATAGAACCATTACTCTGCGGATGATATGCGGTAGTTTTATAATGTTTTATTTTAAATTTCTTCGACACCTGTTTCATTAAATTTGACGTAAAGTTAGAACCTTGATCCGTTAATATTGCCCTGGGGGCTCCGAATCGGCATACTAGATGTTTGATAAAGGCATCTGCTATATCCGCAGAGGTGATTTGATCTAAAGGTACAGCTAAAGAATATTTTGTTAGTAAGTCCTGCATGGTTAGTATATATCTATTTTTCTTTTTAGTTTCCGGCAAAGGACCAACTATATCTAGACTGACTTTATCAAAGGCGTTTCCCGGTGTATCTGTTAACACCATGGGTTGCCTTGTTTTTATTCTAGTTAGTTTTTTTAGTTGGCATTCGTTGCATGTTCGGATGAAGTTCCGAATATCCTTTTTTATTCCATCCCAATAAAATTTTTGTCGAATTCTATGATATGTTTTCGTAATACCCTTGTGTCCTCCTATTGCAGATGCGTGATTTTCGTTTATAATACTTAGTCTTTCTGTTACTGGAGTTATTGTGATCTTACCAGTACATATGGTTATGTTTACATTCCGGTCTCTAAATATTTGTTTGATTCCATTTAGTATGTACTTCCAAGGGATATCTTCTATAATTTCTGTTTTTCGTATTGAAAAGGATTCCAGTTGTAGTTCTTCTGCTACGTCCAATAATGAGGCCAGACAATTGGTAACATTTGTAGGCTCTATAGGCGTGTGATTATTGGCTTTGACAGGGAGTGCTATAATGTAGAATGATTCGGTAGGATGAAGTCTGGCTCGTTCAAACGTTAGGTCGATGAATGTTCCCAATTGGTTAGCTTCGTTTAATTCTTTCGCACCTTCGAAAGAAGGTGGATTGGATTGCCGTCCATGTCAATGAATACGACTTTGTGTGTTTTGCTCATGTTCAAGGGCTCACGGCTTTCAGTTATGTGTAAGTGCGGGTTGCGTTGTTGGTCGTGGTCTTCGATCGCAGTCTCGTCAGGGTTGCTCAAGGGGCTTATATGTTCCCAAAGCACGTCTCCTTGGCTAGGCGTTAATTCCATGTCGTTGGTTATTGAATTGTTCTCGGGTACGTCATCAAACAGTCTGGCGGCTATCGGTTCGGGTGATGGTTCTTCTATTTCTTGGTGGTATGGTGCTGGTGCTGGTATAGGTGTGGTCAAGTCGTCACATTTCTTACGTTTTCTTGTTGCGTCGAACATGGGTGAATCGTCCGATGAGATGTTTAAGTCATCCTTTTTCTTCTTTAATGGGTTGTTTATAGAAATATATTCTTCTTCTTCTTCTGCATCTTCGAAAGATATAGAGGCCGTTCTCTTTCTGGCTGATTTCGTTTTATCTACAGGTTGGATAGGTAGGCATTGTTCGGGTGGATTTCTTGACAAAGCGTCTGCGTTGGCGTTGGCTCTGCCTTCCTTATATTGTATTTTATATTCGTATTCTGATAATTTCAATTTCCATTTCCACAATCTTGAGGTTGGGTCTTTGATTGAATGTAGCCATACTAGTGGTTTGTGGTCTGTAACTATGTTGAATGGTCGTCCGTATAGGTAAGGCCGAAAATATGTGGTGCAGTATACAATCGCAAGACATTCCTTCTCTATTGTTGAATATTTTTGTTCGGCAGGATTTAATACACGGGAGGCGTATGCTATGGGTAGATCCTTGCCTATCGCCCCCTGACTGAGTACACCTCCAATAGCATATCCGGACGCGTCAGTTGTTAAGTTGAATGTTTGTTTGAAATCCGGAAATTGAAGTATTGGTTCTGTTACAAGGGCTTCTTTTAACGTTTGGAATGATTGTTCCTGGGTTTCTCGCCATTTGAATTGGGTATCCTTTTTTAATAGATCGGTAAGAGGTTTAGCTGTTGCAGAAAATTTTTGGATAAATCTGCGATAATAACCAGCTAGTCCTAGGAATTGTTTAATTTGTTTTGGATTTTTAGGTTTTGGGAAATTTTTCACCGCCTCGATCTTTTTGGGGTCTGGTTTTAGACCGGACTCGCTAATAATGTGTCCTAAGTAGGCAACTTCATGTCGTAGAAACTCACATTTGTCTGGTTGTAGGGATGGGTTGGCTTCTCTTAGACGATTCATCAGCTTGTTGAATTTCATTTCATGTTCTTGTAGCGATCTGGCATATAACACAATATCGTCCAGATATACGAATAATTCTGTCCCTTGTAGTCCAGACAGAACGCTATTCATTAGCCTTTGAAAGGTGGCTGGTGCGTTCTTTAAGCCGAATGGCATTCTTTTGAATTGAAAGTGTCCATATGGTGTTGAAAAAGCTGTTTTGTGAGCATCCTCTGGTGCCATTTTAATTTGATGGAATCCAGAAGCTAAGTCGAAAGTGGAAAAGTATTTGGCGCTTCCAAGTTGATCGAGGATTTCCGTGATATTAGGTAATGGGTATGCGTCATTGATCGTTTTATCGTTGAGGTTTCGGTAATCGATGACTAGGCGCCATCGTTTATTTCCTTGCGAGTCAGCTTTTTTGGGTACAATCCACACCGGAGAGTTGTATGGTGATATTGATGATTCCACTATATTTGTGTCTAGCAATTCTTGTACCTGTTTGTTAATTTCCTCTTTATGTACTGGGGGAAATCTATATTGTCGTGTGTTTATTGGAATATCGTCTGTCGTTGGAATTTTGTGCCGAGATAAGTTGGTTCCTTGTAGTGTTTCCCCTGGGATGTAAAATCTGTCTGCGTTTCGTTCGATTAGTCGTAATATGTTCTTCTTTTCTTCCGAGTTGAGATGATCTAATCTTAGTAATTTTAGTATTGCTTGGAGACGATCTTGACGGCATATTGTCGTTGTAAGGCATGTTTTTATTTCTTTATCCTTGGGTTCCTCAAATTGTTGAAGCTTAACTACGGGTATGTCGAGGACATAATCCTTTAATGTAGTATTAGTTGCTCGGATATGAGCTCGTCCCTGGCTATTGGTTACGATCGCTTCACCGATGAATATACCATTTTCTTTGGTTATGAGTGGTATATAACCTTGCTTTTCTTCCGAATTTATTATGGTAACCATGATTGCTATCGATGTTCGTTTTGGAATTGTTACTTGTTGGGGTTCATAGAAAGGTATGTAAGTGTTTCCCCAATTTAAGTGTTTCCCGGAGTAGTCAATTGTTGCTTGATAAGTTTGCATGAAGTTGGATCCTAAGATTCCACATTGGTCTATCGGCATTTTATCACTGACAACGTGAAAGAGTACTGGATGACCTGCTATCCTGATTTTAACAGTCCCTAAGGTGTCCAGGATTTCGGCCGAGATTCCTCTAATATGAATAATGTCGTCAGTGTTGATGTCGTCAGAGCTGGATATCATGCATTCTTTTATTAAATTAACTTCTGGCCCAGAATCTACAAGGAGTGTAACAATTCCGTGCATGTCGGGTGAGGTGATCATAACTGTCGGTGTGTTGGTAGTAGAGTCTAATCGAACAGTGATAGCTCGCTTAGGTCTATCTCTGCGTTTTCCTCTTGCTTCGATTGTTTGCTCGGGCCCTTGGTCTTCTGTATTATTGATTGCGTTGGTGTTGATGGCCCAGGCACCGGAGGTACAGGTTTCTCCGTAGTAGCTGGTCTTATTTTCATGACTGAACGGCGCTGGTTCGGGTTCGCTCCCTTGGGTGCGCCGGAATTCCCATGGGAGGGGTTGCCGTTTCCCGTTCGTTGATTGCCGTATGGAACTATTTCGCCAGAATCGATTTTAGCTTTAAATTTGTAGCAATCCTTGATTAGGTGGCCTGGCTTTTTACAATAATTGCAAGAGATCTGTTTGGTTAGAGAATTAGGATCGTTGCTTGAGTTTTGATTTGATTCAAACCTCCTGGGCGGTAGGGTGGTATTCCACTGAGGCCTTTGTTCAAAAGCTTGTCTATTCGGATTTCGATGTTGGTTTATTGGTTGTCCGTAATTTCTGTGATCTCGAAATCTAGGGTTGTAGGTCTTAGTCCTTTCTTCCTCCACCTCGATTTCTTTTGTGATTTTGATCGCGTTGGTGTATACTTCTTCTAGGTTTTTGTAACCTTCTAGCTTGATCCTGATGCTAATTTCAGATGGGAGACCTTTGATGAAACCATCTATCACTTCACTGTCGATAATTTTTATTAAGGCTTCGGGCAGCCCCTTGTAGTTTGCCCGTTCGCCGTCTATTATTGCCAATCTTAAATCTTTAACACGGCTAATGTAATCGAGTATAGGTTCGCCGGGTTTCTTAAAAATATTGCCTAATTCTCCTTTATATTGGTTAATGGATTTGTGCGGACCGAACATTGCTTTTAATTTTATACCGAACTGTTCTATTGTCGTTAGATTTGAGTCTTCTATAGCCATTAGCGCATGTCCTTTTAACTTATTAGTGAGTAATTTAACTAAATATGGTTCTTGGTTTTCCGGAATCATTGTTTTAGCTCTATCGCATGCTCTGAGAAATTGAAATATGGATGGTTTGTAGCCATCGAAGAATGGAACGGTCTCCAGCGCGTCTTTTACACTAATGGGATTATCAATACAATCAACTGGGTCAACTGTACTAAATATTGGTGCGGGGACAGTGCGCTTTGGAAGTGGAGTAAACACTTCTGGTTTGGTTAGGTAGTTTGCTTTTAGAACATTCAGTGCATCGTTAATTTGTTCTAACTCTGATTTAAATTTGGTAAACAACGCATTGTTTCTTTCGATTCCCTCTTGGGCAATCAACAATGTTTCTAATTTCTCGTTTAGCTTGAATACAAGATCGTTACTTTCCCTCGATTTGGTTAGTTCTTCTAAAATTCTATTTATTAGTTCAGTTGAAATATTATTATCGTCGAGGATTGAGTTAGTATCGTCACGACTGGTTCCGGGTTGATCCATATTGAAAAAAGGAAAAAAAAACAAAAAAAACAAAAAAACAAAAAAAAAATCGTCAAAAGGCAACTAAACGCTCAAGTTTTATTTTTTTTTTTTTTTTTTTTTTTACGTACTTTTGTGGTAAAAAGCCTTCAATTTCTGCGATCAATCCCACCGCGCTGCCACCAAAAAATTTCTATGTTACGATCGTTAGTATTGAATGAATGATTGAAAGGATTGTTCGCAGTTTCGAACCTGCCTGCATACACCGGTTGCAGTTCGGGAAATTGAAGGGAAATAAATGAAATGGTTTTACCACTCATTCAAGATACTAGTGGATATTTTATTAAAATTAAATGTTTAACAAATTGATGTTAAAATATTGGGGGTCCCAATCGGGGTCACGAAAATCTTCCTCTTGGAAGAGGCGCTCCAACTCGTCGTCGTGATAACGGTCTTTCTCCGTTACCGGGTCGTAAACTTCCACGGACGGAGGAGAATCCGGGAACGGATCTGGCCTCAGTGCCTCCTCGGCCAGCTCCCTCCCAATATCGCGGAGCCTCTGCTCAAATTTTACTGTAGCCTCCCGTTGGAGTGCGCGGATTTTTCGGATGATTTTTGTCTTACGTCCCCCTCGACGTTTATTATTCGAACGTTTATTATTCTTGGTATCATTCATCTAAAGATTAATTTTCATTTTGATTACTTATATGTATATATATATATATATATATATATATATATATATATATTGGATTCTTATTATTATTATTATTCTCTCAGTATTATTATAAGCGTCTTTGGACGCAGCTTGTTCGGCACGTATAAGCGTCACTTGGACGCAGCTAGGTTGGAAGTATAAGCGTCGATTGGACGCAGCTAGGTTGGGAGTATAAGCGTCGATTGGACGCAGCTAGGTTGGGAGTATAAGCGTCGATTGGACGCAGAATAAGTGCCAGTCCAGAGAGGTAAATAATAATAAGAAGAATCACACTTGGTTAATACTGAGTAGAATAGTGAAATTGAAACGTTTGAATATGGGTTGAACTATTTTTATCTAATGGACTAAATTTAAACTTATTAAAAGTACAAACTCGTCGTTAGAACAAAGAACCATGCACTGAGTTTTACAAATTTTATAAGTACCTTAGCGTATATTCGTCGTTAATTTACTTAGATGATGCTGATCACTTGATCACTTTGACTTTTTATGTACTCGTAGACTGTTAGATAGAACTCTGTTCGCAAGACTGTTGTTCGGAAGACTGTTGTTCGGAAGACTGTTGTTCGGAAGACTGTTGTTCGGAAGACTGTTGTTCGGAAGACTGCCTTCTGCGGACCTCGCCTGTGTGTTTATAGGCCGCAGCCAGTGGTCAGACAGGTGGGGGTTCCCGTGTGACTGTGCCTTCGCGGGCTGTCCCGCTGCATTCCATTCCCATCTGCATTTTGCAGGTGTGCCGACTGTTATCGCAGTCACGTACGTCTCGGCGAGACCGAGTCTACGTGCCTCTTCTCGCTGCCTGCATCCGCTGGCGTGCCGGTCCTTATCGCAGTCACGTACTTTGCATGGGACCGAGTCTTCGCGGCTTGTCTCGCCGCATACCTTTCCTATCTGCATCCGCTGGCGCGCCGGTCCTTATCGCAGTCACGTACTTTGCATGGGACCGAGTCTTCGCGGCTTGTCTCGCCGCATACCTTTCCTATCTGCATCCGCTGGCGCGCCGGTCCTTATCGCAGTCACGTACGGTCCGTGTGCCAACTTCTGCCTTGCGCTTCCCATCAGAGTATTGACATCGCCACAACGACTGAGTGGGGACACTCGCTGGCGGGGATGGCTACGATTGTTCGGCCATCGCGTCAGTTGAGTCTTAGGTGTTAGACAGTGCGGTACGATAGTATTAGCTAAGACCAGTCGCGAGTGTAATCACAGTTCGTTCATTACCTTTTTGCTATTAGTTTTTCGTTTTCTGTTTCTACGACTGTTTTTTCGGCGAGCTGTGATTCTCGTTCGTGGTGAGTTTATAGTTCTATCTTTAAAAGCGATATGGTGTATTCGGGAGGTGTTACGTTTTTGACACTTTTAGTTTAAATTCTTTTAGTTTTAGTGTACATTTTCGGAATTTTAAATTGAAGGGCCGAGCGCTCAAGTGGTGTCAAATTGCGATGTAATTTGACACCATAACTCAAAATTTTTCGAGCGCCCGGCGCTCGACCCGTCTTTACAATAACGCTTTGTCGTGGGACGCGATTTTACAATAATGCTTCAGTCGCGGGACGTGACAATATCACAAGTAGTTGAAGCTAAACCATTTGTTTCTCATGGATTCGAAGATAAGCCTTCTACTTCGCATTGATTTGAAGCCAAATCATGTGTTTCGCATGGATTTAAGGCTAACTCGTTTGTTTCGCATCCAGTTGAATCTAAATCATGTATATCACAAGCATTTGAAGCTACACCATATGTTTCGCATAGATTTTAAGCTAAGCCTTCTACTTCGCATTGATTTGAAGTTAAATCATGTGTTTCCCTGGGATTTGAATCTAACTCGTCTGATTCGCATGCACTTGAAGCTAAATCATTTATAAAACAAGTATTTGAAGCTATTCCATTGTTTTCTCATGGATTTGAAACTAAGCCTTCTAGTTCGCATTGATTTTAAGCTAAATCATGTGTTTCGCATGGATTCGAAGCTAACTCGTTTGTTTCGCCTGCATTTGAAGCTATTGCAATTAAGCCGCAAGTATTTGAAGGTAAATCATTTGATTCGCATGGATTTGAAGCTAAGCCCTCTACGTTGCATTGATCTGAATTCAAATCATGTGTTTCCCTAGGATTTGAAGCTGACTCGTTTGATTCGCATGCAGTTGAGTCTAAATCATGTTTATCACACGTATTTGAACCTAAACCATTTGTTTCGCATGGATTTGAAGTTAAGCCTTCTACTTCGCATTGATTTGAAGCTAAATCATGTGTTTCGCATGGATTTGAAACTAACTCGATTGTTTCGCCTGCATTTTATGCTATTTCATTTAAACCGCAGGTATTTGAAGCTACATCATGTGTTCCGCATGGATTTGAAGCTAACTCGTTTGTTTCGCCTGCATTTGAAGCTATTTCAATTAAGCCGCAAGTATTTGAAGGTAAATCATTTGTTTCGCATGGATTTGAACCTAAGCCTTCTACTTCGCATTGATTTGAAGCTAAATCATGTGGTACGCTTGAATTTTAAGCTAACGAGTCTCTTTCACTTGCAGTTGAAGCTTAATCATGTATATCACAAGTATTTGCAACTAAGCCATGTGTTTCGCACGAATTTGAAGCTAAACCATCTGTTTCGCTTTAATTTATATCTAAATCATTTGTTTCGCATGGAATTGAAGCTGACTCGTCTGTTTCGCCTGCATTTCAAGATAAATCATGTATATGACAAGTAGTTGAAGCTAAACCATTTGTTTCTCATGGATTCGAAGATAAGCCTTCTACTTCGCATTGATTTGAAGCCAAATCATGTGTTTCGCATGGATTTGAAGCTAACTCGTTTGTTTCGCATCCAGTTGAATCTAAATCATGTATATCACAAGCATTTGAAGCTACACCATATGTTTCGCATGCATTCGAAGATAAGCCTTTTACCTCGCATTGATTTGAAGCTAAATCATGTGTTTCGCATGGATTCGAAGCTAACTCGTTTGTTTCGCCTGCATTTGAAGCTATTTCAATTAAGCCGCAAGTATTTGAAGGTAAATCATTTGTTTCGCATGGATTTGAAGCTAAGCCTTCTACTTCGCATTGATTTGAAGCTAAATCATGTGGTTCAATTGAATTTTAAGCTAACGAGTCTCTTTCACTTGCAGTTGAAGCTAAATCATGTATATCACAAGTATTTGCAACTAAGCCATGTGTTTCGCACGAATTTGAAACTAAACCATGTGTTTCGCTTGAATTTATGGCTAAATCATTTGTTTCGCATGGAATTGAAGCTGACTCGTCTGCTTCGCCTGCATTTCAAGATAAATCATGTATATCACAAGTAGTTGAAGCTAAACCATTTGTTTCTCATGGATTCGAAGATAAGCCTTCTACTTCGCACTGATTTGAAGCCAAATCATGTGTTTCGCATGGATTTGAAGCTAACTCGTTTGTTTCGCATCCAGTTGAATCTAAATCATGTATATCACAAGCATTTGAAGCTACACCATATGTTTCGCATGCATTCGAAGATAAGCCTTCTACCTCGCATTGATTTGAAGCTAAATCATGTGTTTCCCTTGGATTTGAAGCAAACTCGTTTGTTTCGCCTGCATTTGAAGCTATTTCATTTAAACCGCCAGTATTTGAAGGTAAATCATTTGTTTCGCATGGATTTGAAGCTAAGCCCTCTACGTTGCATTGATCTGAATTCAAATCATGTGTTTCCCTAGGATTTGAAGCTGACTCGTTTGATTCGCATGCAGTGGAGTCTAAATCATGTATATCACAAGTAGTTGAAGCTAAACCATTTGTTTCTCATGGATTCGAAGATAAGCCTTCTACTTCGCATTGATTTGAAGCTAACTCATGTGTTTCGCATGGATTTGAAGCTAACTCGTTTGTTTGGCCTGCATTTAAAGCTACTTCATTTAAAACGCAAGTATTTGTAGGTAAATAATTTGTTTCGCATAGATTTTAAGCTAAGCCTTCTACTTCGCATTTATTTGAAGTTAAATCATGTGTTTCCCTGGGATTTGAATCTAACTCGTCTGATTCGCATGCACTTGAAGCTAAATCATTTATAAAACAAGTATTTGAAGCTATTCCATTTTTTTCTCATGGATTTGAAACTAAGCCTTCTAGTTCGCATTGATTTGAAGCTAAATCATGTGTTTCGCATGGATTCGAAGCTAACTCGTTTGTTTCGCCTGCATTTGAAGCTATTGCAATTAAGCCGCAAGTATTTGAAGGTAAATCATTTGATTCGCATGGATTTGAAGCTAAGCCTTCTACTTCACATTGATTTGAAGATAAATCATGTGGTTCGCTTGAATTTTAAGCTAACGAGTCTCTTTCACTTGCAGTTGAAGCTAAATCATGTATATCACAAGTATTTGCAACTAAGCCATGTGTTTCGCACGAATTTGAAGCTAAACCATGTGTTTCGGTTGAATTTATAGCTAAATCATTTGTTTCGCATGGAATTGAAGCTGACTCGTCTGTTTCGCCTGCATTTCAAGATAAATCATGTATATCACAAGTAGTTGAAGCTAAACCATTTGTTTCTCATGCATTCGAAAATAAGCCTTCTACTTCGCATCGTTTTGAAGCTAAATCAATTGTTTCGCGTGGATTTGACGCTAAATCGTTTGTTTCGCCTCAATTTGAAGCTATTCCATTTAAACCGCAAGTATTTTCAAGTTTAATAATGTGTTTCCCTTGTATTTGAAGCTAACTCGTTTGTTTCGCATGCAGTTGTAGCTAAATCATGTATATAATAAATATTTGAAGCTAAACCACTTGTTTCGCATGGATTTGAAGCTAAGCCTAAAACTTCGCATTTATTTGAAGTTAAATCATGTGTTTCCCTGCGATTTGAAGCTTACTCGTTTGATTCGCATACAGTTGAAGCTGAATCATGTTTATCACAACTATTTGAAACTAAACCATTTGTTTCGCATGGACGTGGAGATAGTCTTTCTACTTAGCATGAATTTGAAGCTAAATCATGTTTATCACAAGTGTTTGATGCTAAACCATTTGTTTCGCATTGATTTGATGCGAAGCCTACTACTTCGCCATTATTTGGAGTTAAATCATGTGTATCTGTTGGATTTGGAGCTAACTCGTTTGATTCGCATGCTGTTGAAGCTAAGTCATGTTTATCACAAGTATCAGAATCCAAACCATTTGTTTCGTATTGATTAGAAGCTAAGCCTACTACTTCGCATTGATGTGAAGTTAAATCATGTGTTTCCCTTGGATTTGAAGCAAACTCGTTTGATTCGCCTGCATTTGAAGCTATTTCATTTAAACCGCCAGTATTTGAAGGTAAATCATTTGTTTCGCATGGATTTGAAGCTAAGCCCTCTACGTTGCATTGATCTGAATTCAAATCATGTGTTTCCCTAGGATTTGAAGCTGACTCGTTTGATTCGCATGCAGTGGAGTCTAAATCATGTTTATCACACGTATTTGAACCTAAACCATTTGTTTCGCATGGATTTGAAGTTAAGCCTTCTACTTCGCATTGATTTGAAGCTAAATCATGTGTTTCGCATGGATTTGAATCTAACTCGATTGTTTCGCCTGCATTTTATGCTATTTCATTTAAACCGCAGGTATTTGAAGCTACATCATGTGTTCCGCATGGATTTGAAGCTAACTCGTTTGTTTCGCCTGCATTTGAAGCTATTTCAATTAAGCCGCAAGTATTTGAAGGTAAATCATTTGTTTCGCATGGATTTGAACCTAAGCCTTCTACGTCGCATTGATTTGAAGCTAAATCATGTGGTACGCTTGAATTTTAAGCTAACGAGTCTCTTTCACTTGCAGTTGAAGCTAAATCATGTATATCACAAGTATTTGCAACTAAGCCATGTGTTTCGCACGAATTTGAAGCTAAACCATGTGTTTCGCTTGAATTTATAGCTAAATCATTTGTTACGCATGAAATTGAAGCTGACTCGTCTGTTTCGCCTGCATTTCAAGTTAAATCATGTATATCGCAGGTAGTTGAAGCTAAGCCATTTGTTTCTCATGGATTCGAAGATAAGCCTTCTACTTCGCATTGATTTGAAGCCAAATCATGTGTTTCGCATGGATTTGAAGCTAACTCGTTTGTTTCGCATCCAGTTGAATCTAAATCATGTATATCACAAGCATTTGAAGCTACACCATATGTTTCGCATAGATTTTAAGGTAAGCCTTCTACTTCGCATTGATTTGAAGTTAAATCATGTGTTTCCCTGGGATTTGAATCTAACTCGTCTGATTCGCATGCACTTGAAGCTAAATCATTTATAAAACAAGTATTTGAAGCTATTCCATTTTTTTCTCATGGATTTGAAACTAAGCCTTCTAGTTCGCATTGATTTGAAGCTAAATCATGTGTTTCGCATGGATTCGAAGCTAACTCGTTTGTTTCGCCTGCATTTGAAGCTATTGCAATTAAGCCACAAGTATTTGAAGGTAAATCATTTGATTCGCATGGATTTTAAGCGAAACCTTCTACTTCGCATTGATTTGCAGTTAAATCATGTGATTCCCTGGGATTTGAAGCTAACTCGTTTGATTCGCATGCAGTTGAAGCTAATTCATGCTTATCACAAGTATTTGAAGCTGAACCATTTGTTTCGCATGGATTTGAAGTTAAGCCTTCTACTTCGCATTGACTTGAAGCTAAATCATGTGTTTCGCATGGATTTGAAGCTAACTCGTTTGTTTCGCCTGCATTTGAATCTATTTCATTTAAACCGCAAGTATTTCAAGGTAAATCATTTGTTTCGCATGGATTTTATGCTAAACCTTCTACCTCGCATTGATTCGAAGCTAAATCATGTGTTTCGCATTGATTTGAAGTTAAATCATGTGTTTCCCTGCGATTTGAAGCTTACTCGTTTGATTCGCATACAGTTGAAGCTGAATCATGTTTATCACAACTATTTGAAACTAAACCATTTGTTTCGCATGGACGTGGAGATAGTCTTTCTACTTAGCATGAATTTGAAGCTAAATCATGTTTATCACAAGTCTTTGATGCTAAACCATTTGTTTCGCATTGATTTGATGCGAAGCCTACTACTTCGCACCTTATTTGGAGTTAAATCATGTGTATCTGTTGGATTTGGAGCTAACTCGTTTGATTCGCATGCTGTTGAAGCTAAGTCATGTTTATCACAAGTATCAGAATCCAAACCATTTGTTTCGTATTGATTAGAAGCTAAGCCTACTACTTCGCATTGATGTGAAGTTAAATCATGTGTTTCCCTTGGATTTGAAGCAAACTCGTTTGTTTCGCCTGCATTTGAAGCAATTTCATTTAATCCGCCAGTATTTGAAGGTAAATCATTTGTTTCGCATGGATTTGAAGCTAAGCCCTCTACGTTGCATTGATCTGAATTCAAATCATGTGTTTCCCTAGGATTTGAAGCTGACTCGTTTGATTCGCATGCAGTTGAGTCTAAATCATGTTTATCACACGTATTTGAACCTAAACCATTTGTTTCGCATGGATTTGAAGTTAAGCCTTCTACTTCGCATTGATTTGAAGCTAACTCATGTGTTTCGCATGGATTTGAAGCTAACTCGTTTGTTTGGCCTGCATTTAAAGCTACTTCATTTAAAACGCAAGTATTTGTAGGTAAATAATTTGTTTCGCATAGATTTTAAGCTAAGCCTGCTACTTCGCATTTATTTGAAGTTAAATCATGTGTTTCCCTGGGATTTGAATCTAACTCGTCTGATTCGCATGCACTTGAAGCTAAATCATTTATAAAACAAGTATTTGAAGCTATTCCATTTTTTTCTCATGGATTTGAAACTAAGCCTTCTAGTTCGCATTGATTTGAAGCTAAATCATGTGTTTCGCATGGATTCGAAGCTAACTCGTTTGTTTCGCCTGCATTTGAAGCTATTGCAATTAAGCCGCAAGTATTTGAAGGTAAATCATTTGATTCGCATGGATTTGAAGCTAAGCCTTCTACTTCACATTGATTTGAAGATAAATCATGTGGTTCGCTTGAATTTTAAGCTAACGAGTCTCTTTCACTTGCAGTTGAAGCTAAATCATGTATATCACAAGTATTTGCAACTAAGCCATGTGTTTCGCACGAATTTGAAGCTAAACCATGTGTTTCGGTTGAATTTATAGCTAAATCATTTGTTTCGCATGGAATTGAAGCTGACTCGTCTGTGTCGCCTGCATTTCAAGATAAATCATGTATATTGTTACGATCGTTAGTATTGAATGAATGATTGAAAGGATTGTTCGCAGTTTCGAACCTGCCTGCATACACCGGTTGCAGTTCGGGAAATTGAAGGGAAATAAATGAAATGGTTTTACCACTCATTCAAGATACTAGTGGATATTTTATTAAAATTAAATGTTTAACAAATTGATGTTAAAATATTGGGGGTCCCAATCGGGGTCACGAAAATCTTCCTCTTGGAAGAGGCGCTCCAACTCGTCGTCGTGTGTTACGATCGTTAGTATTGAATGAATGATTGAAAGGATTGTTCGCAGTTTCGAACCTGCCTGCATACACCGGTTGCAGTTCGGGAAATTGAAGGGAAATAAATGAAATGGTTTTACCACTCATTCAAGATACTAGTGGATATTTTATTAAAATTAAATGTTTAACAAATTGATGTTAAAATATTGGGGGTCCCAATCGGGGTCACGAAAATCTTCCTCTTGGAAGAGGCGCTCCAACTCGTCGTCGTGATAACGGTCTTTCTCCGTTACCGGGTCGTAAACTTCCACGGACGGAGGAGAATCCGGGAACGGATCTGGCCTCAGTGCCTCCTCGGCCAGCTCCCTCCCAATATCGCGGAGCCTCTGCTCAAATTTTACTGTAGCCTCCCGTTGGAGTGCGCGGATTTTTCGGATGATTTTTGTCTTACGTCCCCCTCGACGTTTATTATTCGAACGTTTATTATTCTTGGTATCATTCATCTAAAGATTAATTTTCATTTTGATTACTTATATGTATATATATATATATTGGATTCTTATTATTATTATTATTCTCTCAGTATTATTATAAGCGTCTTTGGACGCAGCTTGTTCGGCACGTATAAGCGTCACTTGGACGCAGCTAGGTTGGAAGTATAAGCGTCGATTGGACGCAGCTAGGTTGGGAGTATAAGCGTCGATTGGACGCAGAATAAGTGCCAGTCCAGAGAGGTAAATAATAAGAAGAAGAATCACACTTGGTTAATACTGAGTAGAATAGTGAAATTGAAACGTTTGAATATGGGTTGAACTATTTTTATCTAATGGACTAAATTTAAACTTATTAAAAGTACAAACTCGTCGTTAGAACAAAGAACCATGCACTGAGTTTTACAAATTTTATAAGTACCTTAGCGTATATTCGTCGTTAATTTACTTAGATGATGCTGATCACTTGATCACTTTGACTTTTTATGTACTCGTAGACTGTTAGATAGAACTCTGTTCGCAAGACTGTTGTTCGGAAGACTGTTGTTCGGAAGACTGTTGTTCGGAAGACTGTTGTTCGGAAGACTGTTGTTCGGAAGACTGTTGTTCGGAAGACTGCCTTCTGCGGACCTCGCCTGTGTTTTTATAGGCCGCAGCCAGTGGTCAGACAGGTGGGGGTTCCCGTGTGACTGTGCCTTCGCGGGCTGTCCCGCTGCATTCCATTCCCATCTGCATTTTGCAGGTGTGCCGACTGTTATCGCAGTCACGTACGTCTCGGCGAGACCGAGTCTACGTGCCTCTTCTCGCTGCCTGCATCCGCTGGCGTGCCGGTCCTTATCGCAGTCACGTACTTTGCATGGGACCGAGTCTTCGCGGCTTGTCTCGCCGCATACCTTTCCTATCTGCATCCGCTGGCGCGCCGGTCCTTATCGCAGTCACGTACTTTGCATGGGACCGAGTCTTCGCGGCTTGTCTCGCCGCATACCTTTCCTATCTGCATCCGCTGGCGCGCCGGTCCTTATCGCAGTCACGTACGGTCCGTGTGCCAACTTCTGCCTTGCGCTTCCCATCAGAGTATTGACATCGCCACAACGACTGAGTGGGGACACTCGCTGGCGGGGATGGCTACGATTGTTCGGCCATCGCGTCAGTTGAGTCTTAGGTGTTAGACAGTGCGGTACGATAGTATTAGCTAAGACCAGTCGCGAGTGTAATCACAGTTCGTTCATTACCTTTTTGCTATTAGTTTTTCGTTTTCTGTTTCTACGACTGTTTTTTCGGCGAGCTGTGATTCTCGTTCGTGGTGAGTTTATAGTTCTATCTTTAAAAGCGATATGGTGTATTCGGGAGGTGTTACGTTTTTGACACTTTTAGTTTAAATTCTTTTAGTTTTAGTGTACATTTTCGGAATTTTAAATTGAAGGGCCGAGCGCTCAAGTGGTGTCAAATTGCGATGTAATTTGACACCATAACTCAAAATTTTTCGAGCGCCCGGCGCTCGACCCGTCTTTACAATAACGCTTTGTCGTGGGACGCGATTTTACAATAATGCTTCAGTCGCGGGACGTGACAATATCACAAGTAGTTGAAGCTAAACCATTTGTTTCTCATGGATTCGAAGATAAGCCTTCTACTTCGCATTGATTTGAAGCCAAATCATGTGTTTCGCATGGATTTAAGGCTAACTCGTTTGTTTCGCATCCAGTTGAATCTAAATCATGTATATCACAAGCATTTGAAGCTACACCATATGTTTCGCATAGATTTTAAGCTAAGCCTTCTACTTCGCATTGATTTGAAGTTAAATCATGTGTTTCCCTGGGATTTGAATCTAACTCGTCTGATTCGCATGCACTTGAAGCTAAATCATTTATAAAACAAGTATTTGAAGCTATTCCATTGTTTTCTCATGGATTTGAAACTAAGCCTTCTAGTTCGCATTGATTTTAAGCTAAATCATGTGTTTCGCATGGATTCGAAGCTAACTCGTTTGTTTCGCCTGCATTTGAAGCTATTGCAATTAAGCCGCAAGTATTTGAAGGTAAATCATTTGATTCGCATGGATTTGAAGCTAAGCCCTCTACGTTGCATTGATCTGAATTCAAATCATGTGTTTCCCTAGGATTTGAAGCTGACTCGTTTGATTCGCATGCAGTTGAGTCTAAATCATGTTTATCACACGTATTTGAACCTAAACCATTTGTTTCGCATGGATTTGAAGTTAAGCCTTCTACTTCGCATTGATTTGAAGCTAAATCATGTGGTACGCTTGAATTTTAAGCTAACGAGTCTCTTTCACTTGCAGTTGAAGCTTAATCATGTATATCACAAGTATTTGCAACTAAGCCATGTGTTTCGCACGAATTTGAAGCTAAACCATCTGTTTCGCTTTAATTTATATCTAAATCATTTGTTTCGCATGGAATTGAAGCTGACTCGTCTGTTTCGCCTGCATTTCAAGATAAATCATGTATATGACAAGTAGTTGAAGCTAAACCATTTGTTTCTCATGGATTCGAAGATAAGCCTTCTACTTCGCATTGATTTGAAGCCAAATCATGTGTTTCGCATGGATTTGAAGCTAACTCGTTTGTTTCGCATCCAGTTGAATCTAAATCATGTATATCACAAGCATTTGAAGCTACACCATATGTTTCGCATGCATTCGAAGATAAGCCTTTTACCTCGCATTGATTTGAAGCTAAATCATGTGTTTCGCATGGATTCGAAGCTAACTCGTTTGTTTCGCCTGCATTTGAAGCTATTTCAATTAAGCCGCAAGTATTTGAAGGTAAATCATTTGTTTCGCATGGATTTGAAGCTAAGCCTTCTACTTCGCATTGATTTGAAGCTAAATCATGTGGTTCAATTGAATTTTAAGCTAACGAGTCTCTTTCACTTGCAGTTGAAGCTAAATCATGTATATCACAAGTATTTGCAACTAAGCCATGTGTTTCGCACGAATTTGAAACTAAACCATGTGTTTCGCTTGAATTTATGGCTAAATCATTTGTTTCGCATGGAATTGAAGCTGACTCGTCTGCTTCGCCTGCATTTCAAGATAAATCATGTATATCACAAGTAGTTGAAGCTAAACCATTTGTTTCTCATGGATTCGAAGATAAGCCTTCTACTTCGCACTGATTTGAAGCCAAATCATGTGTTTCGCATGGATTTGAAGCTAACTCGTTTGTTTCGCATCCAGTTGAATCTAAATCATGTATATCACAAGCATTTGAAGCTACACCATATGTTTCGCATGCATTCGAAGATAAGCCTTCTACCTCGCATTGATTTGAAGCTAAATCATGTGTTTCCCTTGGATTTGAAGCAAACTCGTTTGTTTCGCCTGCATTTGAAGCTATTTCATTTAAACCGCCAGTATTTGAAGGTAAATCATTTGTTTCGCATGGATTTGAAGCTAAGCCCTCTACGTTGCATTGATCTGAATTCAAATCATGTGTTTCCCTAGGATTTGAAGCTGACTCGTTTGATTCGCATGCAGTGGAGTCTAAATCATGTATATCACAAGTAGTTGAAGCTAAACCATTTGTTTCTCATGGATTCGAAGATAAGCCTTCTACTTCGCATTGATTTGAAGCTAACTCATGTGTTTCGCATGGATTTGAAGCTAACTCGTTTGTTTGGCCTGCATTTAAAGCTACTTCATTTAAAACGCAAGTATTTGTAGGTAAATAATTTGTTTCGCATAGATTTTAAGCTAAGCCTTCTACTTCGCATTTATTTGAAGTTAAATCATGTGTTTCCCTGGGATTTGAATCTAACTCGTCTGATTCGCATGCACTTGAAGCTAAATCATTTATAAAACAAGTATTTGAAGCTATTCCATTTTTTTCTCATGGATTTGAAACTAAGCCTTCTAGTTCGCATTGATTTGAAGCTAAATCATGTGTTTCGCATGGATTCGAAGCTAACTCGTTTGTTTCGCCTGCATTTGAAGCTATTGCAATTAAGCCGCAAGTATTTGAAGGTAAATCATTTGATTCGCATGGATTTGAAGCTAAGCCTTCTACTTCACATTGATTTGAAGATAAATCATGTGGTTCGCTTGAATTTTAAGCTAACGAGTCTCTTTCACTTGCAGTTGAAGCTAAATCATGTATATCACAAGTATTTGCAACTAAGCCATGTGTTTCGCACGAATTTGAAGCTAAACCATGTGTTTCGGTTGAATTTATAGCTAAATCATTTGTTTCGCATGGAATTGAAGCTGACTCGTCTGTTTCGCCTGCATTTCAAGATAAATCATGTATATCACAAGTAGTTGAAGCTAAACCATTTGTTTCTCATGCATTCGAAAATAAGCCTTCTACTTCGCATTGTTTTGAAGCTAAATCAATTGTTTCGCGTGGATTTGACGCTAAATCGTTTGTTTCGCCTCAATTTGAAGCTATTCCATTTAAACCGCAAGTATTTTCAAGTTTAATAATGTGTTTCCCTTGTATTTGAAGCTAACTCGTTTGTTTCGCATGCAGTTGTAGCTAAATCATGTATATAATAAATATTTGAAGCTAAACCACTTGTTTCGCATGGATTTGAAGCTAAGCCTAAAACTTCGCATTTATTTGAAGTTAAATCATGTGTTTCCCTGCGATTTGAAGCTTACTCGTTTGATTCGCATACAGTTGAAGCTGAATCATGTTTATCACAACTATTTGAAACTAAACCATTTGTTTCGCATGGACGTGGAGATAGTCTTTCTACTTAGCATGAATTTGAAGCTAAATCATGTTTATCACAAGTGTTTGATGCTAAACCATTTGTTTCGCATTGATTTGATGCGAAGCCTACTACTTCGCCATTATTTGGAGTTAAATCATGTGTATCTGTTGGATTTGGAGCTAACTCGTTTGATTCGCATGCTGTTGAAGCTAAGTCATGTTTATCACAAGTATCAGAATCCAAACCATTTGTTTCGTATTGATTAGAAGCTAAGCCTACTACTTCGCATTGATGTGAAGTTAAATCATGTGTTTCCCTTGGATTTGAAGCAAACTCGTTTGATTCGCCTGCATTTGAAGCTATTTCATTTAAACCGCCAGTATTTGAAGGTAAATCATTTGTTTCGCATGGATTTGAAGCTAAGCCCTCTACGTTGCATTGATCTGAATTCAAATCATGTGTTTCCCTAGGATTTGAAGCTGACTCGTTTGATTCGCATGCAGTGGAGTCTAAATCATGTTTATCACACGTATTTGAACCTAAACCATTTGTTTCGCATGGATTTGAAGTTAAGCCTTCTACTTCGCATTGATTTGAACCTAAATCATGTGTTTCGCATGGATTTGAATCTAACTCGATTGTTTCGCCTGCATTTTATGCTATTTCATTTAAACCGCAGGTATTTGAAGCTACATCATGTGTTCCGCATGGATTTGAAGCTAACTCGTTTGTTTCGCCTGCATTTGAAGCTATTTCAATTAAGCCGCAAGTATTTGAAGGTAAATCATTTGTTTCGCATGGATTTGAACCTAAGCCTTCTACGTCGCATTGATTTGAAGCTAAATCATGTGGTACGCTTGAATTTTAAGCTAACGAGTCTCTTTCACTTGCAGTTGAAGCTAAATCATGTATATCACAAGTATTTGCAACTAAGCCATGTGTTTCGCACGAATTTGAAGCTAAACCATGTGTTTCGCTTGAATTTATAGCTAAATCATTTGTTACGCATGAAATTGAAGCTGACTCGTCTGTTTCGCCTGCATTTCAAGTTAAATCATGTATATCGCAGGTAGTTGAAGCTAAGCCATTTGTTTCTCATGGATTCGAAGATAAGCCTTCTACTTCGCATTGATTTGAAGCCAAATCATGTGTTTCGCATGGATTTGAAGCTAACTCGTTTGTTTCGCATCCAGTTGAATCTAAATCATGTATATCACAAGCATTTGAAGCTACACCATATGTTTCGCATAGATTTTAAGGTAAGCCTTCTACTTCGCATTGATTTGAAGTTAAATCATGTGTTTCCCTGGGATTTGAATCTAACTCGTCTGATTCGCATGCACTTGAAGCTAAATCATTTATAAAACAAGTATTTGAAGCTATTCCATTTTTTTCTCATGGACTTGAAACTAAGCCTTCTAGTTCGCATTGATTTGAAGCTAAATCATGTGTTTCGCATGGATTCGAAGCTAACTCGTTTGTTTCGCCTGCATTTGAAGCTATTGCAATTAAGCCACAAGTATTTGAAGGTAAATCATTTGATTCGCATGGATTTTAAGCGAAACCTTCTACTTCGCATTGATTTGCAGTTAAATCATGTGATTCCCTGGGATTTGAAGCTAACTCGTTTGATTCGCATGCAGTTGAAGCTAATTCATGCTTATCACAAGTATTTGAAGCTGAACCATTTGTTTCGCATGGATTTGAAGTTAAGCCTTCTACTTCGCATTGACTTGAAGCTAAATCATGTGTTTCGCATGGATTTGAAGCTAACTCGTTTGTTTCGCCTGCATTTGAATCTATTTCATTTAAACCGCAAGTATTTCAAGGTAAATCATTTGTTTCGCATGGATTTTATGCTAAACCTTCTACCTCGCATTGATTCGAAGCTAAATCATGTGTTTCGCATTGATTTGAAGTTAAATCATGTGTTTCCCTGCGATTTGAAGCTTACTCGTTTGATTCGCATACAGTTGAAGCTGAATCATGTTTATCACAACTATTTGAAACTAAACCATTTGTTTCGCATGGACGTGGAGATAGTCTTTCTACTTAGCATGAATTTGAAGCTAAATCATGTTTATCACAAGTCTTTGATGCTAAACCATTTGTTTCGCATTGATTTGATGCGAAGCCTACTACTTCGCACCTTATTTGGAGTTAAATCATGTGTATCTGTTGGATTTGGAGCTAACTCGTTTGATTCGCATGCTGTTGAAGCTAAGTCATGTTTATCACAAGTATCAGAATCCAAACCATTTGTTTCGTATTGATTAGAAGCTAAGCCTACTACTTCGCATTGATGTGAAGTTAAATCATGTGTTTCCCTTGGATTTGAAGCAAACTCGTTTGTTTCGCCTGCATTTGAAGCAATTTCATTTAATCCGCCAGTATTTGAAGGTAAATCATTTGTTTCGCATGGATTTGAAGCTAAGCCCTCTACGTTGCATTGATCTGAATTCAAATCATGTGTTTCCCTAGGATTTGAAGCTGACTCGTTTGATTCGCATGCAGTTGAGTCTAAATCATGTTTATCACACGTATTTGAACCTAAACCATTTGTTTCGCATGGATTTGAAGTTAAGCCTTCTACTTCGCATTGATTTGAAGCTAACTCATGTGTTTCGCATGGATTTGAAGCTAACTCGTTTGTTTGGCCTGCATTTAAAGCTACTTCATTTAAAACGCAAGTATTTGTAGGTAAATAATTTGTTTCGCATAGATTTTAAGCTAAGCCTGCTACTTCGCATTTATTTGAAGTTAAATCATGTGTTTCCCTGGGATTTGAATCTAACTCGTCTGATTCGCATGCACTTGAAGCTAAATCATTTATAAAACAAGTATTTGAAGCTATTCCATTTTTTTCTCATGGATTTGAAACTAAGCCTTCTAGTTCGCATTGATTTGAAGCTAAATCATGTGTTTCGCATGGATTCGAAGCTAACTCGTTTGTTTCGCCTGCATTTGAAGCTATTGCAATTAAGCCGCAAGTATTTGAAGGTAAATCATTTGATTCGCATGGATTTGAAGCTAAGCCTTCTACTTCACATTGATTTGAAGATAAATCATGTGGTTCGCTTGAATTTTAAGCTAACGAGTCTCTTTCACTTGCAGTTGAAGCTAAATCATGTATATCACAAGTATTTGCAACTAAGCCATGTGTTTCGCACGAATTTGAAGCTAAACCATGTGTTTCGGTTGAATTTATAGCTAAATCATTTGTTTCGCATGGAATTGAAGCTGACTCGTCTGTTTCGCCTGCATTTCAAGATAAATCATGTATATCACAAGTAGTTGAAGCTAAACCATTTGTTTCTCATGCATTCGAAAATAAGCCTTCTACTTCGCATTGTTTTGAAGCTAAATCAATTGTTTCGCGTGGATTTGACGCTAAATCGTTTGTTTCGCCTCAATTTGAAGCTATTCCATTTAAACCGCAAGTATTTTCAAGTTTAATAATGTGTTTCCCTTGTATTTGAAGCTAACTCGTTTGTTTCGCATGCAGTTGTAGCTAAATCATGTATATAATAAATATTTGAAGCTAAACCACTTGTTTCGCATGGATTTGAAGCTAAGCCTAAAACTTCGCATTTATTTGAAGTTAAATCATGTGTTTCCCTGCGATTTGAAGCTTACTCGTTTGATTCGCATACAGTTGAAGCTGAATCATGTTTATCACAACTATTTGAAACTAAACCATTTGTTTCGCATGGACGTGGAGATAGTCTTTCTACTTAGCATGAATTTGAAGCTAAATCATGTTTATCACAAGTGTTTGATGCTAAACCATTTGTTTCGCATTGATTTGATGCGAAGCCTACTACTTCGCCATTATTTGGAGTTAAATCATGTGTATCTGTTGGATTTGGAGCTAACTCGTTTGATTCGCATGCTGTTGAAGCTAAGTCATGTTTATCACAAGTATCAGAATCCAAACCATTTGTTTCGTATTGATTAGAAGCTAAGCCTACTACTTCGCATTGATGTGAAGTTAAATCATGTGTTTCCCTTGGATTTGAAGCAAACTCGTTTGATTCGCCTGCATTTGAAGCTATTTCATTTAAACCGCCAGTATTTGAAGGTAAATCATTTGTTTCGCATGGATTTGAAGCTAAGCCCTCTACGTTGCATTGATCTGAATTCAAATCATGTGTTTCCCTAGGATTTGAAGCTGACTCGTTTGATTCGCATGCAGTGGAGTCTAAATCATGTTTATCACACGTATTTGAACCTAAACCATTTGTTTCGCATGGATTTGAAGTTAAGCCTTCTACTTCGCATTGATTTGAAGCTAAATCATGTGTTTCGCATGGATTTGAATCTAACTCGATTGTTTCGCCTGCATTTTATGCTATTTCATTTAAACCGCAGGTATTTGAAGCTACATCATGTGTTCCGCATGGATTTGAAGCTAACTCGTTTGTTTCGCCTGCATTTGAAGCTATTTCAATTAAGCCGCAAGTATTTGAAGGTAAATCATTTGTTTCGCATGGATTTGAACCTAAGCCTTCTACGTCGCATTGATTTGAAGCTAAATCATGTGGTACGCTTGAATTTTAAGCTAACGAGTCTCTTTCACTTGCAGTTGAAGCTAAATCATGTATATCACAAGTATTTGCAACTAAGCCATGTGTTTCGCACGAATTTGAAGCTAAACCATGTGTTTCGCTTGAATTTATAGCTAAATCATTTGTTACGCATGAAATTGAAGCTGACTCGTCTGTTTCGCCTGCATTTCAAGTTAAATCATGTATATCACAGGTAGTTGAAGCTAAACCATTTGTTTCTCATGGATTCGAAGATAAGCCTACTACTTCGCATTGATTTGAAGCCAAATCATGTGTTTCGCATGGATTTGAAGCTAACTCGTTTGTTTCGCATCCAGTTGAATCTAAATCATGTATATCACAAGCATTTGAAGCTACACCATATGTTTCGCATAGATTTTAAGCTAAGCCTTCTACTTCGCATTGATTTGAAGTTAAATCATGTGTTTCCCTGGGATTTGAAACTAACTCGTCTGATTCGCATGCACTTGAAGCTAAATCATTTATAAAACAAGTATTTGAAGCTATTCCATTTTTTTCTCATGGATTTGAAACTAAGCCTTCTAGTTCGCATTGATTTGAAGCTAAATCATGTGTTTCGCATGGATTCGAAGCTAACTCGTTTGTTTCGCCTGCATTTGAAGCTATTGCAATTAAGCCACATGTATTTGAAGGTAAATCATTTGATTCGCATGGATTTTAAGCGAAACCTTCTACTTCGCATTGATTTGCAGTTAAATCATGTGATTCCCTGGGATTTGAAGCTAACTCGTTTGATTCGCATGCAGTTGAAGCTAAGTCATGTTTATCACAAGTATCAGAATCCAAACCATTTGTTTCGTATTGATTAGAAGCTAAGCCTGCTACTTCGCATTAATGTGAAGTTAAATCATGTGTTTCCCTTGGATTTGAAGCAAACTCGTTTGTTTCGCCTGCATTTGAAGCTATTTCATTTAATCCGCCAGTATTTGAAGGTAAATCATTTGTTTCGCATGGATTTGAAGCTAAGCCCTCTACGTTGCATTGATCTGAATTCAAATCATGTGTTTCCCTAGGATTTGAAGCTGACTCGTTTGATTCGCATGCAGTTGAGTCTAAATCATGTTTATCACACGTATTTGAACCTAAACCATTTGTTTCGCATGGATTTGAAGTTAAGCCTTCTACTTCGCATTGATTTGAAGCTAAATCATGTGTTTCGCATGGATTTGAATCTAACTCGATTGTTTCGCCTGCATTTTATGCTATTTCATTTAAACCGCAGGTATTTGAAGCTACATCATGTGTTCCGCATGGATTTGAAGCTAACTCGTTTGTTTCGCCTGCATTTGAAGCTATTTCGATTAAGCCGCAAGTATTTGAAGGTAAATCATTTGTTTCGCATGGATTTGAACCTAAGCCTTCTACTTCGCATTGATTTGAAGCTAAATCATGTGGTACGCTTGAATTTTAAGCTAACGAGTCTCTTTCACTTGCAGTTGAAGCTTAATCATGTATATCACAAGTATTTGCAACTAAGCCATGTGTTTCACACGAATTTGAAGCTAAACCATCTGTTTCGCTTTAATTTATATCTAAATCATTTGTTTCGCATGGAATTGAAGCTGACTCGTCTGTTTCGCCTGCATTTCAAGATAAATCATGTATATGACAAGTAGTTGAAGCTAAACCATTTGTTTCTCATGGATTCGAAGATAAGCCTTCTACTTCGCATTGATTTGTAGCTTAATCATGTGTTCCACGTGGATTCCCAGATAACTCGTTTGTTTCGCCTGCATTTGAAGCTAAATTATGTATATTACAAGTATTAGAAGCTGAAACATTTGTTTCGCATGAATATTAAGCTAAACCATGTGTTTCGCTTGAATTTAAAACTAAATCATGTGTTTCGCATGGATTTGAAGCTAACTGGTTTGTTTGGCATGCATTTGAATCTATATCACTTATTTCGCAAGTATCGGAAGCTAAATCATTTGTGTCTCATGGATTTGTTGCTAAACCATTTACATCGCATTGATTTGAAGCTAAATCATGTGTTTCGCATGGATTTGAAAGTAACTCGTTTGTTTGGCATGCAGTTGAAGCTTAATCATGTGTTTCGCGTGGATTTGAATCTATCTCGTTTGTTTCGCAACCAGTTGAAGCTAAATCATTTGTGTCGCAAGTATTTGGTGTTAACTCATTTGTTTCTAATGGATTTGAAGCTAAACCTTCTACTTCGCATTCATTTGACGCTAAATCATGAGTTTCGCATGCATTTGAAACTAAACCTTATATTTCGCATTCATTTGAAGCTAAATCGTGTGTTTTGCATGCATTTGTAGCTAACTCGTTTGTTTCGCCTGCAGTTGAAGCTAAATCATGTTTATCACAAGTATCTGAATCCAAACCATTTGTATCGCAAGAATATGAAGCTAAACCATGCGTTTCGCATGCAGCTGAAGCTAAATCATGTGTTTCGCATGGATTTGGAGCTGACTCGTTTGTTTCGCATTCAGTTGAATCTAAATCATGTATATCACAAATATTTGAAGGTAAACCATTTGTTTCGCATGGATTTGAAGCTAAGTCTTCTACTTCGCATTTATTTGAAGCTAAATCATGTTTATCACAAGTATCTGAATCTAAACCATCTGTTTCGGAAGAATATGAAGCTAAACCGTGTGTTTCGCATGAATTGGAAGCTAAATCATGTGTTTCGCATGGATTTGAAGCTAACTCGTTTGTTTCGCGTGCATTTGAGTATAAATCATATTTATCACAAGTATTTGAAGCTAAACCATTTGTTTCTCATGGATTCGAAGATAAGCCTTCTACTTCGCATTGATTTGAAGCCAAATCATGTGTTTCGCATGGATTTGAAGCTAACTCGTTTGTTTCGCATCCAGTTGAATCTAAATCATGTATATCACAAGCATTTGAAGCTACACCATATGTTTCGCATGCATTCGAAGATAAGCCTTCTACCTCGCATTGATTTGAAGCTAAATCATGTGTTTCGCATGGATTCGAAGCTAACTCGTTTGTTTCGCCTGCATTTGAAGCTATTTCAATTAAGCCGCAAGTATTTGAAGGTAAATCATTTGTTTCGCATGGATTTGAAGCTAAGCCTTCTACTTCGCATTGATTTGAAGCTAAATCATGTGGTACGCTTGAATTTTAAGCTAACGAGTCTCTTTCACTTGCAGTTGAAGCTAAATCATGTATATCACAAGTATTTGCAACTAAGCCATGTGTTTCGCACGAATTTGAAACTAAACCATGTGTTTCGCTTGAATTTATGGCTAAATCATTTGTTTCGCATGGAATTGAAGCTGACTCGTCTGCTTCGCCTGCATTTCAAGATAAATCATGTATATCACAAGTAGTTGAAGCTAAACCATTTGTTTCTCATGGATTCGAAGATAAGCCTTCTACTTCGCACTGATTTGAAGCCAAATCATGTGTTTCGCATGGATTTGAAGCTAACTCGTTTGTTTCGCATCCAGTTGAATCTAAATCATGTATATCACAAGCATTTGAAGCTACACCATATGTTTCGCATGCATTCGAAGATAAGCCTTCTACCTCGCATTGATTTGAAGCTAAATCATGTGTTTCCCTTGGATTTGAAGCAAACTCGTTTGTTTCGCCTGCATTTGAAGCTATTTCATTTAAACCGCCAGTATTTGAAGGTAAATCATTTGTTTCGCATGGATTTGAAGCTAAGCCCTCTACGTTGCATTGATCTGAATTCAAATCATGTGTTTCCCTAGGATTTGAAGCTGACTCGTTTGATTCGCATGCAGTGGAGTCTAAATCATGTATATCACAAGTAGTTGAAGCTAAACCATTTGTTTCTCATGGATTCGAAGATAAGCCTTCTACTTCGCATTGATTTGAAGCTAACTCATGTGTTTCGCATGGATTTGAAGCTAACTCGTTTGTTTGGCCTGCATTTAAAGCTACTTCATTTAAAACGCAAGTATTTGTAGGTAAATAATTTGTTTCGCATAGATTTTAAGCTAAGCCTTCTACTTCGCATTTATTTGAAGTTAAATCATGTGTTTCCCTGGGATTTGAATCTAACTCGTCTGATTCGCATGCACTTGAAGCTAAATCATTTATAAAACAAGTATTTGAAGCTATTCCATTTTTTTCTCATGGATTTGAAACTAAGCCTTCTAGTTCGCATTGATTTGAAGCTAAATCATGTGTTTCGCATGGATTCGAAGCTAACTCGTTTGTTTCGCCTGCATTTGAAGCTATTGCAATTAAGCCGCAAGTATTTGAAGGTAAATCATTTGATTCGCATGGATTTGAAGCTAAGCCTTCTACTTCACATTGATTTGAAGATAAATCATGTGGTTCGCTTGAATTTTAAGCTAACGAGTCTCTTTCACTTGCAGTTGAAGCTAAATCATGTATATCACAAGTATTTGCAACTAAGCCATGTGTTTCGCACGAATTTGAAGCTAAACCATGTGTTTCGGTTGAATTTATAGCTAAATCATTTGTTTCGCATGGAATTGAAGCTGACTCGTCTGTTTCGCCTGCATTTCAAGATAAATCATGTATATCACAAGTAGTTGAAGCTAAACCATTTGTTTCTCATGCATTCGAAAATAAGCCTTCTACTTCGCATTGTTTTGAAGCTAAATCAATTGTTTCGCGTGGATTTGACGCTAAATCGTTTGTTTCGCCTCAATTTGAAGCTATTCCATTTAAACCGCAAGTATTTTCAAGTTTAATAATGTGTTTCCCTTGTATTTGAAGCTAACTCGTTTGTTTCGCATGCAGTTGTAGCTAAATCATGTATATAATAAATATTTGAAGCTAAACCACTTGTTTCGCATGGATTTGAAGCTAAGCCTAAAACTTCGCATTTATTTGAAGTTAAATCATGTGTTTCCCTGCGATTTGAAGCTTACTCGTTTGATTCGCATACAGTTGAAGCTGAATCATGTTTATCACAACTATTTGAAACTAAACCATTTGTTTCGCATGGACGTGGAGATAGTCTTTCTACTTAGCATGAATTTGAAGCTAAATCATGTTTATCACAAGTGTTTGATGCTAAACCATTTGTTTCGCATTGATTTGATGCGAAGCCTACTACTTCGCCATTATTTGGAGTTAAATCATGTGTATCTGTTGGATTTGGAGCTAACTCGTTTGATTCGCATGCTGTTGAAGCTAAGTCATGTTTATCACAAGTATCAGAATCCAAACCATTTGTTTCGTATTGATTAGAAGCTAAGCCTACTACTTCGCATTGATGTGAAGTTAAATCATGTGTTTCCCTTGGATTTGAAGCAAACTCGTTTGATTCGCCTGCATTTGAAGCTATTTCATTTAAACCGCCAGTATTTGAAGGTAAATCATTTGTTTCGCATGGATTTGAAGCTAAGCCCTCTACGTTGCATTGATCTGAATTCAAATCATGTGTTTCCCTAGGATTTGAAGCTGACTCGTTTGATTCGCATGCAGTGGAGTCTAAATCATGTTTATCACACGTATTTGAACCTAAACCATTTGTTTCGCATGGATTTGAAGTTAAGCCTTCTACTTCGCATTGATTTGAAGCTAAATCATGTGTTTCGCATGGATTTGAATCTAACTCGATTGTTTCGCCTGCATTTTATGCTATTTCATTTAAACCGCAGGTATTTGAAGCTACATCATGTGTTCCGCATGGATTTGAAGCTAACTCGTTTGTTTCGCCTGCATTTGAAGCTATTTCAATTAAGCCGCAAGTATTTGAAGGTAAATCATTTGTTTCGCATGGATTTGAACCTAAGCCTTCTACGTCGCATTGATTTGAAGCTAAATCATGTGGTACGCTTGAATTTTAAGCTAACGAGTCTCTTTCACTTGCAGTTGAAGCTAAATCATGTATATCACAAGTATTTGCAACTAAGCCATGTGTTTCGCACGAATTTGAAGCTAAACCATGTGTTTCGCTTGAATTTATAGCTAAATCATTTGTTACGCATGAAATTGAAGCTGACTCGTCTGTTTCGCCTGCATTTCAAGTTAAATCATGTATATCACAGGTAGTTGAAGCTAAGCCATTTGTTTCTCATGGATTCGAAGATAAGCCTTCTACTTCGCATTGATTTGAAGCCAAATCATGTGTTTCGCATGGATTTGAAGCTAACTCGTTTGTTTCGCATCCAGTTGAATCTAAATCATGTATATCACAAGCATTTGAAGCTACACCACATGTTTCGCATAGATTTTAAGGTAAGCCTTCTACTTCGCATTGATTTGAAGTTAAATCATGTGTTTCCCTGGGATTTGAATCTAACTCGTCTGATTCGCATGCACTTGAAGCTAAATCATTTATAAAACAAGTATTTGAAGCTATTCCATTTTTTTCTCATGGATTTGAAACTAAGCCTTCTAGTTCGCATTGATTTGAAGCTAAATCATGTGTTTCGCATGGATTCGAAGCTAACTCGTTTGTTTCGCCTGCATTTGAAGCTATTGCAATTAAGCCACAAGTATTTGAAGGTAAATCATTTGATTCGCATGGATTTTAAGCGAAACCTTCTACTTCGCATTGATTTGCAGTTAAATCATGTGATTCCCTGGGATTTGAAGCTAACTCGTTTGATTCGCATGCAGTTGAAGCTAATTCATGCTTATCACAAGTATTTGAAGCTGAACCATTTGTTTCGCATGGATTTGAAGTTAAGCCTTCTACTTCGCATTGACTTGAAGCTAAATCATGTGTTTCGCATGGATTTGAAGCTAACTCGTTTGTTTCGCCTGCATTTGAATCTATTTCATTTAAACCGCAAGTATTTCAAGGTAAATCATTTGTTTCGCATGGATTTTATGCTAAACCTTCTACCTCGCATTGATTCGAAGCTAAATCATGTGTTTCGCATTGATTTGAAGTTAAATCATGTGTTTCCCTGCGATTTGAAGCTTACTCGTTTGATTCGCATACAGTTGAAGCTGAATCATGTTTATCACAACTATTTGAAACTAAACCATTTGTTTCGCATGGACGTGGAGATAGTCTTTCTACTTAGCATGAATTTGAAGCTAAATCATGTTTATCACAAGTGTTTGATGCTAAACCATTTGTTTCGCATTGATTTGATGCGAAGCCTACTACTTCGCACCTTATTTGGAGTTAAATCATGTGTATCTGTTGGATTTGGAGCTAACTCGTTTGATTCGCATGCTGTTGAAGCTAAGTCATGTTTATCACAAGTATCAGAATCCAAACCATTTGTTTCGTATTGATTAGAAGCTAAGCCTACTACTTCGCATTGATGTGAAGTTAAATCATGTGTTTCCCTTGGATTTGAAGCAAACTCGTTTGTTTCGCCTGCATTTGAAGCTATTTCATTTAAACCGCCAGTATTTGAAGGTAAATCATTTGTTTCGCATGGATTTGAAGCTAAGCCCTCTACGTTGCATTGATCTGAATTCAAATCATGTGTTTCCCTAGGATTTGAAGCTGACTCGTTTGATTCGCATGCAGTGGAGTCTAAATCATGTTTATCACACGTATTTGAACCTAAACCATTTGTTTCGCATGGATTTGAAGTTAAGCCTTCTACTTCGCATTGATTTGAAGCTAAATCATGTGTTTCGCATGGATTTGAATCTAACTCGATTGTTTCGCCTGCATTTTATGCTATTTCATTTAAACCGCAGGTATTTGAAGCTACATCATGTGTTCCGCATGGATTTGAAGCTAACTCGTTTGTTTCGCCTGCATTTGAAGCTATTTCAATTAAGCCGCAAGTATTTGAAGGTAAATCATTTGTTTCGCATGGATTTGAACCTAAGCCTTCTACGTCGCATTGATTTGAAGCTAAATCATGTGGTACGCTTGAATTTTAAGCTAACGAGTCTCTTTCACTTGCAGTTGAAGCTAAATCATGTATATCACAAGTATTTGCAACTAAGCCATGTGTTTCGCACGAATTTGAAGCTAAACCATGTGTTTCGCTTGAATTTATAGCTAAATCATTTGTTACGCATGAAATTGAAGCTGACTCGTCTGTTTCGCCTGCATTTCAAGTTAAATCATGTATATCACAGGTAGTTGAAGCTAAGCCATTTGTTTCTCATGGATTCGAAGATAAGCCTTCTACTTCGCATTGATTTGAAGCCAAATCATGTGTTTCGCATGGATTTGAAGCTAACTCGTTTGTTTCGCATCCAGTTGAATCTAAATCATGTATATCACAAGCATTTGAAGCTACACCATATGTTTCGCATAGATTTTAAGGTAAGCCTTCTACTTCGCATTGATTTGAAGTTAAATCATGTGTTTCCCTGGGATTTGAATCTAACTCGTCTGATTCGCATGCACTTGAAGCTAAATCATTTATAAAACAAGTATTTGAAGCTATTCCATTTTTTTCTCATGGATTTGAAACTAAGCCTTCTAGTTCGCATTGATTTGAAGCTAAATCATGTGTTTCGCATGGATTCGAAGCTAACTCGTTTGTTTCGCCTGCATTTGAAGCTATTGCAATTAAGCCACAAGTATTTGAAGGTAAATCATTTGATTCGCATGGATTTTAAGCGAAACCTTCTACTTCGCATTGATTTGCAGTTAAATCATGTGATTCCCTGGGATTTGAAGCTAACTCGTTTGATTCGCATGCAGTTGAAGCTAATTCATGCTTATCACAAGTATTTGAAGCTGAACCATTTGTTTCGCATGGATTTGAAGTTAAGCCTTCTACTTCGCATTGACTTGAAGCTAAATCATGTGTTTCGCATGGATTTGAAGCTAACTCGTTTGTTTCGCCTGCATTTGAATCTATTTCATTTAAACCGCAAGTATTTCAAGGTAAATCATTTGTTTCGCATGGATTTTATGCTAAACCTTCTACCTCGCATTGATTCGAAGCAAAATCATGTGTTTCGCATTGATTTGAAGTTAAATCATGTGTTTCCCTGCGATTTGAAGCTTACTCGTTTGATTCGCATACAGTTGAAGCTGAATCATGTTTATCACAACTATTTGAAACTAAACCATTTGTTTCGCATGGACGTGGAGATAGTCTTTCTACTTAGCATGAATTTGAAGCTAAATCATGTTTATCACAAGTGTTTGATGCTAAACCATTTGTTTCGCATTGATTTGATGCGAAGCCTACTACTTCGCACCTTATTTGGAGTTAAATCATGTGTATCTGTTGGATTTGGAGCTAACTCGTTTGATTCGCATGCTGTTGAAGCTAAGTCATGTTTATCACAAGTATCAGAATCCAAACCATTTGTTTCGTATTGATTAGAAGCTAAGCCTACTACTTCGCATTGATGTGAAGTTAAATCATGTGTTTCCCTTGGATTTGAAGCAAACTCGTTTGTTTCGCCTGCATTTGAAGCTATTTCATTTAAACCGCCAGTATTTGAAGGTAAATCATTTGTTTCGCATGGATTTGAAGCTAAGCCCTCTACGTTGCATTGATCTGAATTCAAATCATGTGTTTCCCTAGGATTTGAAGCTGACTCGTTTGATTCGCATGCAGTGGAGTCTAAATCATGTTTATCACACGTATTTGAACCTAAACCATTTGTTTCGCATGGATTTGAAGTTAAGCCTTCTACTTCGCATTGATTTGAAGCTAAATCATGTGTTTCGCATGGATTTGAATCTAACTCGATTGTTTCGCCTGCATTTTATGCTATTTCATTTAAACCGCAGGTATTTGAAGCTACATCATGTGTTCCGCATGGATTTGAAGCTAACTCGTTTGTTTCGCCTGCATTTGAAGCTATTTCAATTAAGCCGCAAGTATTTGAAGGTAAATCATTTGTTTCGCATGGATTTGAACCTAAGCCTTCTACGTCGCATTGATTTGAAGCTAAATCATGTGGTACGCTTGAATTTTAAGCTAACGAGTCTCTTTCACTTGCAGTTGAAGCTAAATCATGTATATCACAAGTATTTGCAACTAAGCCATGTGTTTCGCACGAATTTGAAGCTAAACCATGTGTTTCGCTTGAATTTATAGCTAAATCATTTGTTACGCATGAAATTGAAGCTGACTCGTCTGTTTCGCCTGCATTTCAAGTTAAATCATGTATATCACAGGTAGTTGAAGCTAAACCATTTGTTTCTCATGGATTCGAAGATAAGCCTTCTACTTCGCATTGATTTGAAGCCAAATCATGTGTTTCGCATGGATTTGAAGCTAACTCGTTTGTTTCGCATCCAGTTGAATCTAAATCATGTATATCACAAGCATTTGAAGCTACACCATATGTTTCGCATAGATTTTAAGCTAAGCCTTCTACTTCGCATTGATTTGAAGTTAAATCATGTGTTTCCCTGGGATTTGAATCTAACTCGTCTGATTCGCATGCACTTGAAGCTAAATCATTTATAAAACAAGTATTTGAAGCTATTCCATTTTTTTCTCATGGATTTGAAACTAAGCCTTCTAGTTCGCATTGATTTGAAGCTAAATCATGTGTTTCGCATGGATTCGAAGCTAACTCGTTTGTTTCGCCTGCATTTGAAGCTATTGCAATTAAGCCACAAGTATTTGAAGGTAAATCATTTGATTCGCATGGATTTTAAGCGAAACCTTCTACTTCCCATTGATTTGCAGTTAAATCATGTGATTCCCTGGGATTTGAAGCTAACTCGTTTGATTCGCATGCAGTTGAAGCTAATTCATGCTTATCACAAGTATTTGAAGCTGAACCATTTGTTTCGCATGGATTTGAAGTTAAGCCTTCTACTTCGCATTGACTTGAAGCTAAATCATGTGTTTCGCATGGATTTGAAGCTAACTCGTTTGTTTCGCCTGCATTTGAATCTATTTCATTTAAACCGCAAGTATTTCAAGGTAAATCATTTGTTTCGCATGGATTTTATGCTAAACCTTCTACCTCGCATTGATTCGAAGCTAAATCATGTGTTTCGCATTGATTTGAAGTTAAATCATGTGTTTCACTGCGATTTGAAGCTTACTCGTTTGATTCGCATACAGTTGAAGCTGAATCATGTTTATCACAACTATTTGAAACTAAACCATTTGTTTCGCATGGACGTGGAGATAGTCTTTCTACTTAGCATGAATTTGAAGCTAAATCATGTTTATCACAAGTCTTTGATGCTAAACCATTTGTTTCGCATTGATTTGATGCGAATCCTACTACTTCGCCCTTATTTGGAGTTAAATCATGTGTATCTGTTGGATTTGGAGCTAACTCGTTTGATTCGCATGCAGTTGAAGCTAAGTCATGTTTATCACAAGTATCAGAATCCAAACCATTTGTTTCGTATTGATTAGAAGCTAAGCCTGCTACTTCGCATTGATGTGAAGTTAAATCATGTGTTTCCCTTGGATTTGAAGCAAACTCGTTTGTTTCGCCTGCATTTGAAGCTATTTCATTTAATCCGCCAGTATTTGAAGGTAAATCATTTGTTTCGCATGGATTTGAAGCTAAGCCCTCTACGTTGCATTGATCTGAATTCAAATCATGTGTTTCCCTAGGATTTGAAGCTGACTCGTTTGATTCGCATGCAGTTGAGTCTAAATCATGTTTATCACACGTATTTGAACCTAAACCATTTGTTTCGCATGGATTTGAAGTTAAGCCTTCTACTTCGCATTGATTTGAAGCTAAATCATGTGTTTCGCATGGATTTGAATCTATCTCGATTGTTTCGCCTGCATTTTATGCTATTTCATTTAAACCGCAGGTATTTGAAGCTACATCATGTGTTCCGCATGGATTTGAAGCTAACTCGTTTGTTTCGCCTGCATTTGAAGCTATTTCGATTAAGCCGCAAGTATTTGAAGGTAAATCATTTGTTTCGCATGGATTTGAACCTAAGCCTTCTACTTCGCATTGATTTGAAGCTAAATCATGTGGTACGCTTGAATTTTAAGCTAACGAGTCTCTTTCACTTGCAGTTGAAGCTTAATCATGTATATCACAAGTATTTGCAACTAAGCCATGTGTTTCACACGAATTTGAAGCTAAACCATCTGTTTCGCTTTAATTTATATCTAAATCATTTGTTTCGCATGGAATTGAAGCTGACTCGTCTGTTTCGCCTGCATTTCAAGATAAATCATGTATATGACAAGTAGTTGAAGCTAAACCATTTGTTTCTCATGGATTCGAAGATAAGCCTTCTACTTCGCATTGATTTGTAGCTTAATCATGTGTTCCACGTGGATTCCCAGATAACTCGTTTGTTTCGCCTGCATTTGAAGCTAAATTATGTATATTACAAGTATTAGAAGCTGAAACATTTGTTTCGCATGAATATTAAGCTAAACCATGTGTTTCGCTTGAATTTAAAACTAAATCATGTGTTTCGCATGGATTTGAAGCTAACTGGTTTGTTTGGCATGCATTTGAATCTATATCACTTATTTCGCAAGTATCGGAAGCTAAATCATTTGTGTCTCATGGATTTGTTGCTAAACCATTTACATCGCATTGATTTGAAGCTAAATCATGTGTTTCGCATGGATTTGAAAGTAACTCGTTTGTTTGGCATGCAGTTGAAGCTTAATCATGTGTTTCGCGTGGATTTGAATCTATCTCGTTTGTTTCGCAACCAGTTGAAGCTAAATCATTTGTGTCGCAAGTATTTGGTGTTAACTCATTTGTTTCTAATGGATTTGAAGCTAAACCTTCTACTTCGCATTCATTTGACGCTAAATCATGAGTTTCGCATGCATTTGAAACTAAACCTTATATTTCGCATTCATTTGAAGCTAAATCGTGTGTTTTGCATGCATTTGTAGCTAACTCGTTTGTTTCGCCTGCAGTTGAAGCTAAATCATGTTTATCACAAGTATCTGAATCCAAACCATTTGTATCGCAAGAATATGAAGCTAAACCATGCGTTTCGCATGCAGTTGAAGCTAAATCATGTGTTTCGCATGGATTTGGAGCTGACTCGTTTGTTTCGCATTCAGTTGAATCTAAATCATGTATATCACAAGTATTTGAAGGTAAACCATTTGTTTCGCATGGATTTGAAGCTAAGTCTTCTACTTCGCATTTATTTGAAGCTAAATCATGTTTATCACAAGTATCTGAATCTAAACCATCTGTTTCGGAAGAATATGAAGCTAAACCGTGTGTTTCGCATGAATTGGAAGCTAAATCATGTGTTTCGCATGGATTTGAAGCTAACTCGTTTGTTTCGCGTGCATTTGAGTATAAATCATATTTATCACAAGTATTTGAAGCTAAACCATTTGTTTCTCATGGATTCGAAGATAAGCCTTCTACTTCGCATTGATTTGAAGCCAAATCATGTGTTTCGCATGGATTTGAAGCTAACTCGTTTGTTTCGCATCCAGTTGAATCTAAATCATGTATATCACAAGCATTTGAAGCTACACCATATGTTTCGCATGCATTCGAAGATAAGCCTTCTACCTCGCATTGATTTGAAGCTAAATCATGTGTTTCGCATGGATTCGAAGCTATCTCGTTTGTTTCGCCTGCATTTGAAGCTATTTCAATTAAGCCGCAAGTATTTGAAGGTAAATCATTTGTTTCGCATGGATTTGAAGCTAAGCCTTCTACTTCGCATTGATTTGAAGCTAAATCATGTGGTACGCTTGAATTTTAAGCTAACGAGTCTCTTTCACTTGCAGTTGAAGCTTAATCATGTATATCACAAGTATTTGCAACTAAGCCATGTGTTTCGCACGAATTTGAAGCTAAACCATGTGTTTCGCTTGAATTTATAGCTAAATCATTTGTTTCGCATGGAATTGAAGCTGACTCGTCTGTTTCGCCTGCATTTCAAGATAAATCATGTATATCACAAGTAGTTGAAGCTAAACCATTTGTTTCTCATGAATTCGAAGATAAGCCTTCTACTTCGCATTGATTTGAAGCCAAATCATGTGTTTCGCATGGATTTGAAGCTAACTCGTTTGTTTCGCATCCAGTTGAATCTAAATCATGTATATCACAAGCATTTGAAGCTACACCATATGTTTCGCATGCATTCGAAGATAAGCCTTCTACCTCGCATTGATTTGAAGCTAAATCATGTGTTTCCCTGGGATTTGAATCTAACTCGTCTGATTCGCATGCACTTGAAGCTAAATCATTTACAAAACAAGTATTTGTAGCTATTCCATTTTTTTCTCATGGATTTGAAACTAAGCCTTCTAGTTCGCATTGATTTGAAGCCAAATCATGTGTTTCGCATGGATTCGAAGCTAACTCGTTTGTTTGGCCTGCATTTGAAGCTATTGCAATTAAGCCACAAGTATTTGAAGGTAAATCATTTGATTCGCATGGATTTTAAGCGAAACCTTCTACTTCGCATTGATTTGCAGTTAAATCATGTGATTCCCTGGGATTTGAAGCTAACTCGTTTGATTCGCATGCAGTTGAAGCTAATTCATGCTTATCACAAGTACTTGAAGCTGAACCATTTGTTTCGCATGGATTTGAAGTTAAGCCTTCTACTTCGCATTGAATTGAAGCTAAATCATGTGTTTCGCATGGATTTGAAGCTAACTCGTTTGTTTCGCCTGCATTTGAATCTATTTCATTTAAACCGCAAGTATTTCAAGGTAAATCATTTGTTTCGCATGGATTTTATGCTAAACCTTCTACCTCGCATTGATTCGAAGCTAAATCATGTGTTTCGCATTGATTTGAAGTTAAATCATGTGTTTCCCTGCGATTTGAAGCTTACTCGTTTGATTCGCATACAGTTGAAGCTGAATCATGTTTATCACAACTATTTGAAACTAAACCATTTGTTTCGCATGGACGTGGAGATAGTCTTTCTACTTAGCATGAATTTGAAGCTAAATCATGTTTATCACAAGTCTTTGATGCTAAACCATTTGTTTCGCATTGATTTGATGCGAAGCCTACTACTTCGCACCTTATTTGGAGTTAAATCATGTGTATCTGTTGGATTTGGAGCTAACTCGTTTGATTCGCATGCAGTTGAAGCTAAGTCATGTTTATCACAAGTATCAGAATCCAAACCATTTGTTTCGTATTGATTAGAAGCTAAGCCTACTACTTCGCATTGATGTGAAGTTAAATCATGTGTTTCCCTTGGATTTGAAGCAAACTCGTTTGTTTCGCCTGCATTTGAAGCAATTTCATTTAATCCGCCAGTATTTGAAGGTAAATCATTTGTTTCGCATGGATTTGAAGCTAAGCCCTCTACGTTGCATTGATCTGAATTCAAATCATGTGTTTCCCTAGGATTTGAAGCTGACTCGTTTGATTCGCATGCAGTTGAGTCTAAATCATGTTTATCACACGTATTTGAACCTAAACCATTTGTTTCGCATGGATTTGAAGTTAAGCCTTCTACTTCGCATTGATTTGAAGCTAACTCATGTGTTTCGCATGGATTTGAAGCTAACTCGTTTGTTTGGCCTGCATTTAAAGCTACTTCATTTAAAACGCAAGTATTTGTAGGTAAATAATTTGTTTCGCATAGATTTTAAGCTAAGCCTGCTACTTCGCATTTATTTGAAGTTAAATCATGTGTTTCCCTGGGATTTGAATCTAACTCGTCTGATTCGCATGCACTTGAAGCTAAATCATTTATAAAACAAGTATTTGAAGCTATTCCATTTTTTTCTCATGGATTTGAAACTAAGCCTTCTAGTTCGCATTGATTTGAAGCTAAATCATGTGTTTCGCATGGATTCGAAGCTAACTCGTTTGTTTCGCCTGCATTTGAATCTATTTCATTTAAACCGCAAGTATTTCAAGGTAAATCATTTGTTTCGCATGGATTTTATGCTAAACCTTCTACCTCGCATTGATTCGAAGCTAAATCATGTGTTTCGCATTGATTTGAAGTTAAATCATGTGTTTCCCTGCGATTTGAAGCTTACTCGTTTGATTCGCATACAGTTGAAGCTGAATCATGTTTATCACAACTATTTGAAACTAAACCATTTGTTTCGCATGGACGTGGAGATAGTCTTTCTACTTAGCATGAATTTGAAGCTAAATCATGTTTATCACAAGTGTTTGATGCTAAACCATTTGTTTCGCATTGATTTGATGCGAAGCCTACTACTTCGCACCTTATTTGGAGTTAAATCATGTGTATCTGTTGGATTTGGAGCTAACTCGTTTGATTCGCATGCTGTTGAAGCTAAGTCATGTTTATCACAAGTATCAGAATCCAAACCATTTGTTTCGTATTGATTAGAAGCTAAGCCTACTACTTCGCATTGATGTGAAGTTAAATCATGTGTTTCCCTTGGATTTGAAGCAAACTCGTTTGTTTCGCCTGCATTTGAAGCTATTTCATTTAAACCGCCAGTATTTGAAGGTAAATCATTTGTTTCGCATGGATTTGAAGCTAAGCCCTCTACGTTGCATTGATCTGAATTCAAATCATGTGTTTCCCTAGGATTTGAAGCTGACTCGTTTGATTCGCATGCAGTGGAGTCTAAATCATGTTTATCACACGTATTTGAACCTAAACCATTTGTTTCGCATGGATTTGAAGTTAAGCCTTCTACTTCGCATTGATTTGAAGCTAAATCATGTGTTTCGCATGGATTTGAATCTAACTCGATTGTTTCGCCTGCATTTTATGCTATTTCATTTAAACCGCAGGTATTTGAAGCTACATCATGTGTTCCGCATGGATTTGAAGCTAACTCGTTTGTTTCGCCTGCATTTGAAGCTATTTCAATTAAGCCGCAAGTATTTGAAGGTAAATCATTTGTTTCGCATGGATTTGAACCTAAGCCTTCTACGTCGCATTGATTTGAAGCTAAATCATGTGGTACGCTTGAATTTTAAGCTAACGAGTCTCTTTCACTTGCAGTTGAAGCTAAATCATGTATATCACAAGTATTTGCAACTAAGCCATGTGTTTCGCACGAATTTGAAGCTAAACCATGTGTTTCGCTTGAATTTATAGCTAAATCATTTGTTACGCATGAAATTGAAGCTGACTCGTCTGTTTCGCCTGCATTTCAAGTTAAATCATGTATATCACAGGTAGTTGAAGCTAAACCATTTGTTTCTCATGGATTCGAAGATAAGCCTTCTACTTCGCATTGATTTGAAGCCAAATCATGTGTTTCGCATGGATTTGAAGCTAACTCGTTTGTTTCGCATCCAGTTGAATCTAAATCATGTATATCACAAGCATTTGAAGCTACACCATATGTTTCGCATAGATTTTAAGCTAAGCCTTCTACTTCGCATTGATTTGAAGTTAAATCATGTGTTTCCCTGGGATTTGAATCTAACTCGTCTGATTCGCATGCACTTGAAGCTAAATCATTTATAAAACAAGTATTTGAAGCTATTCCATTTTTTTCTCATGGATTTGAAACTAAGCCTTCTAGTTCGCATTGATTTGAAGCTAAATCATGTGTTTCGCATGGATTCGAAGCTAACTCGTTTGTTTCGCCTGCATTTGAAGCTATTGCAATTAAGCCACAAGTATTTGAAGGTAAATCATTTGATTCGCATGGATTTTAAGCGAAACCTTCTACTTCGCATTGATTTGCAGTTAAATCATGTGATTCCCTGGGATTTGAAGCTAACTCGTTTGATTCGCATGCAGTTGAAGCTAATTCATGCTTATCACAAGTATTTGAAGCTGAACCATTTGTTTCGCATGGATTTGAAGTTAAGCCTTCTACTTCGCATTGACTTGAAGCTAAATCATGTGTTTCGCATGGATTTGAAGCTAACTCGTTTGTTTCGCCTGCATTTGAATCTATTTCATTTAAACCGCAAGTATTTCAAGGTAAATCATTTGTTTCGCATGGATTTTATGCTAAACCTTCTACCTCGCATTGATTCGAAGCTAAATCATGTGTTTCGCATTGATTTGAAGTTAAATCATGTGTTTCACTGCGATTTGAAGCTTACTCGTTTGATTCGCATACAGTTGAAGCTGAATCATGTTTATCACAACTATTTGAAACTAAACCATTTGTTTCGCATGGACGTGGAGATAGTCTTTCTACTTAGCATGAATTTGAAGCTAAATCATGTTTATCACAAGTCTTTGATGCTAAACCATTTGTTTCGCATTGATTTGATGCGAAGCCTACTACTTCGCCCTTATTTGGAGTTAAATCATGTGTATCTGTTGGATTTGGAGCTAACTCGTTTGATTCGCATGCAGTTGAAGCTAAGTCATGTTTATCACAAGTATCAGAATCCAAACCATTTGTTTCGTATTGATTAGAAGCTAAGCCTGCTACTTCGCATTGATGTGAAGTTAAATCATGTGTTTCCCTTGGATTTGAAGCAAACTCGTTTGTTTCGCCTGCATTTGAAGCTATTTCATTTAATCCGCCAGTATTTGAAGGTAAATCATTTGTTTCGCATGGATTTGAAGCTAAGCCCTCTACGTTGCATTGATCTGAATTCAAATCATGTGTTTCCCTAGGATTTGAAGCTGACTCGTTTGATTCGCATGCAGTTGAGTCTAAATCATGTTTATCACACGTATTTGAACCTAAACCATTTGTTTCGCATGGATTTGAAGTTAAGCCTTCTACTTCGCATTGATTTGAAGCTAAATCATGTGTTTCGCATGGATTTGAATCTATCTCGATTGTTTCGCCTGCATTTTATGCTATTTCATTTAAACCGCAGGTATTTGAAGCTACATCATGTGTTCCGCATGGATTTGAAGCTAACTCGTTTGTTTCGCCTGCATTTGAAGCTATTTCGATTAAGCCGCAAGTATTTGAAGGTAAATCATTTGTTTCGCATGGATTTGAACCTAAGCCTTCTACTTCGCATTGATTTGAAGCTAAATCATGTGGTACGCTTGAATTTTAAGCTAACGAGTCTCTTTCACTTGCAGTTGAAGCTTAATCATGTATATCACAAGTATTTGCAACTAAGCCATGTGTTTCACACGAATTTGAAGCTAAACCATCTGTTTCGCTTTAATTTATATCTAAATCATTTGTTTCGCATGGAATTGAAGCTGACTCGTCTGTTTCGCCTGCATTTCAAGATAAATCATGTATATGACAAGTAGTTGAAGCTAAACCATTTGTTTCTCATGGATTCGAAGATAAGCCTTCTACTTCGCATTGATTTGTAGCTTAATCATGTGTTCCACGTGGATTCCCAGATAACTCGTTTGTTTCGCCTGCATTTGAAGCTAAATTATGTATATTACAAGTATTAGAAGCTGAAACATTTGTTTCGCATGAATATTAAGCTAAACCATGTGTTTCGCTTGAATTTAAAACTAAATCATGTGTTTCGCATGGATTTGAAGCTAACTGGTTTGTTTGGCATGCATTTGAATCTATATCACTTATTTCGCAAGTATCGGAAGCTAAATCATTTGTGTCTCATGGATTTGTTGCTAAACCATTTACATCGCATTGATTTGAAGCTAAATCATGTGTTTCGCATGGATTTGAAAGTAACTCGTTTGTTTGGCATGCAGTTGAAGCTTAATCATGTGTTTCGCGTGGATTTGAATCTATCTCGTTTGTTTCGCAACCAGTTGAAGCTAAATCATTTGTGTCGCAAGTATTTGGTGTTAACTCATTTGTTTCTAATGGATTTGAAGCTAAACCTTCTACTTCGCATTCATTTGACGCTAAATCATGAGTTTCGCATGCATTTGAAACTAAACCTTATATTTCGCATTCATTTGAAGCTAAATCGTGTGTTTTGCATGCATTTGTAGCTAACTCGTTTGTTTCGCCTGCAGTTGAAGCTAAATCATGTTTATCACAAGTATCTGAATCCAAACCATTTGTATCGCAAGAATATGAAGCTAAACCATGCGTTTCGCATGCAGTTGAAGCTAAATCATGTGTTTCGCATGGATTTGGAGCTGACTCGTTTGTTTCGCATTCAGTTGAATCTAAATCATGTATATCACAAGTATTTGAAGGTAAACCATTTGTTTCGCATGGATTTGAAGCTAAGTCTTCTACTTCGCATTTATTTGAAGCTAAATCATGTTTATCACAAGTATCTGAATCTAAACCATCTGTTTCGGAAGAATATGAAGCTAAACCGTGTGTTTCGCATGAATTGGAAGCTAAATCATGTGTTTCGCATGGATTTGAAGCTAACTCGTTTGTTTCGCGTGCATTTGAGTATAAATCATATTTATCACAAGTATTTGAAGCTAAACCATTTGTTTCTCATGGATTCGAAGATAAGCCTTCTACTTCGCATTGATTTGAAGCCAAATCATGTGTTTCGCATGGATTTGAAGCTAACTCGTTTGTTTCGCATCCAGTTGAATCTAAATCATGTATATCACAAGCATTTGAAGCTACACCATATGTTTCGCATGCATTCGAAGATAAGCCTTCTACCTCGCATTGATTTGAAGCTAAATCATGTGTTTCGCATGGATTCGAAGCTAACTCGTTTGTTTCGCCTGCATTTGAAGCTATTTCAATTAAGCCGCAAGTATTTGAAGGTAAATCATTTGTTTCGCATGGATTTGAAGCTAAGCCTTCTACTTCGCATTGATTTGAAGCTAAATCATGTGGTACGCTTGAATTTTAAGCTAACGAGTCTCTTTCACTTGCAGTTGAAGCTTAATCATGTATATCACAAGTATTTGCAACTAAGCCATGTGTTTCGCACGAATTTGAAGCTAAACCATGTGTTTCGCTTGAATTTATAGCTAAATCATTTGTTTCGCATGGAATTGAAGCTGACTCGTCTGTTTCGCCTGCATTTCAAGATAAATCATGTATATCACAAGTAGTTGAAGCTAAACCATTTGTTTCTCATGAATTCGAAGATAAGCCTTCTACTTCGCATTGATTTGAAGCCAAATCATGTGTTTCGCATGGATTTGAAGCTAACTCGTTTGTTTCGCATCCAGTTGAATCTAAATCATGTATATCACAAGCATTTGAAGCTACACCATATGTTTCGCATGCATTCGAAGATAAGCCTTCTACCTCGCATTGATTTGAAGCTAAATCATGTGTTTCCCTGGGATTTGAATCTAACTCGTCTGATTCGCATGCACTTGAAGCTAAATCATTTACAAAACAAGTATTTGTAGCTATTCCATTTTTTTCTCATGGATTTGAAACTAAGCCTTCTAGTTCGCATTGATTTGAAGCCAAATCATGTGTTTCGCATGGATTCGAAGCTAACTCGTTTGTTTGGCCTGCATTTGAAGCTATTGCAATTAAGCCACAAGTATTTGAAGGTAAATCATTTGATTCGCATGGATTTTAAGCGAAACCTTCTACTTCGCATTGATTTGCAGATAAATCATGTGATTCCCTGGGATTTGAAGCTAACTCGTTTGATTCGCATGCAGTTGAAGCTAATTCATGCTTATCACAAGTACTTGAAGCTGAACCATTTGTTTCGCATGGATTTGAAGTTAAGCCTTCTACTTCGCATTGAATTGAAGCTAAATCATGTGTTTCGCATGGATTTGAAGCTAACTCGTTTGTTTCGCCTGCATTTGAATCTATTTCATTTAAACCGCAAGTATTTCAAGGTAAATCATTTGTTTCGCATGGATTTTATGCTAAACCTTCTACCTCGCATTGATTCGAAGCTAAATCATGTGTTTCGCATTGATTTGAAGTTAAATCATGTGTTTCCCTGCGATTTGAAGCTTACTCGTTTGATTCGCATACAGTTGAAGCTGAATCATGTTTATCACAACTATTTGAAACTAAACCATTTGTTTCGCATGGACGTGGAGATAGTCTTTCTACTTAGCATGAATTTGAAGCTAAATCATGTTTATCACAAGTCTTTGATGCTAAACCATTTGTTTCGCATTGATTTGATGCGAAGCCTACTACTTCGCACCTTATTTGGAGTTAAATCATGTGTATCTGTTGGATTTGGAGCTAACTCGTTTGATTCGCATGCAGTTGAAGCTAAGTCATGTTTATCACAAGTATCAGAATCCAAACCATTTGTTTCGTATTGATTAGAAGCTAAGCCTACTACTTCGCATTGATGTGAAGTTAAATCATGTGTTTCCCTTGGATTTGAAGCAAACTCGTTTGTTTCGCCTGCATTTGAAGCAATTTCATTTAATCCGCCAGTATTTGAAGGTAAATCATTTGTTTCGCATGGATTTGAAGCTAAGCCCTCTACGTTGCATTGATCTGAATTCAAATCATGTGTTTCCCTAGGATTTGAAGCTGACTCGTTTGATTCGCATGCAGTTGAGTCTAAATCATGTTTATCACACGTATTTGAACCTAAACCATTTGTTTCGCATGGATTTGAAGTTAAGCCTTCTACTTCGCATTGATTTGAAGCTAACTCATGTGTTTCGCATGGATTTGAAGCTAACTCGTTTGTTTGGCCTGCATTTAAAGCTACTTCATTTAAAACGCAAGTATTTGTAGGTAAATAATTTGTTTCGCATAGATTTTAAGCTAAGCCTGCTACTTCGCATTTATTTGAAGTTAAATCATGTGTTTCCCTGGGATTTGAATCTAACTCGTCTGATTCGCATGCACTTGAAGCTAAATCATTTATAAAACAAGTATTTGAAGCTATTCCATTTTTTTCTCATGGATTTGAAACTAAGCCTTCTAGTTCGCATTGATTTGAAGCTAAATCATGTGTTTCGCATGGATTCGAAGCTAACTCGTTTGTTTCGCCTGCATTTGAAGCTATTGCAATTAAGCCGCAAGTATTTGAAGGTAAATCATTTGATTCGCATGGATTTGAAGCTAAGCCTTCTACTTCACATTGATTTGAAGATAAATCATGTGGTTCGCTTGAATTTTAAGCTAACGAGTCTCTTTCACTTGCAGTTGAAGCTAAATCATGTATATCACAAGTATTTGCAACTAAGCCATGTGTTTCGCACGAATTTGAAGCTAAACCATGTGTTTCGGTTGAATTTATAGCTAAATCATTTGTTTCGCATGGAATTGAAGCTGACTCGTCTGTTTCGCCTGCATTTCAAGATAAATCATGTATATCACAAGTAGTTGAAGCTAAACCATTTGTTTCTCATTCATTCGAAAATAAGCCTTCTACTTCGCATTGTTTTGAAGCTAAATCAATTGTTTCGCGTGGATTTGACGCTAAATCGTTTGTTTCGCCTCAATTTGAAGCTATTCCATTTAAACCGCAAGTATTTTCAAGTTTAATAATGTGTTTCCCTTGTATTTGAAGCTAACTCGTTTGTTTCGCATGCAGTTGTAGCTAAATCATGTAAATAATAAATATTTGAAGCTAAACCACTTGTTTCGCATGGATTTGAAGCTAAGCCTAAAACTTCGCATTTATTTGAAGTTAAATCATGTGTTTCCCTGCGATTTGAAGCTTACTCGTTTGATTCGCATACAGTTGAAGCTGAATCATGTTTATCACAACTATTTGAAACTAAACCATTTGTTTCGCATGGACGTGGAGATAGTCTTTCTACTTAGCATGAATTTGAAGCTAAATCATGTTTATCACAAGTGTTTGATGCTAAACCATTTGTTTCGCATTGATTTGATGCGAAGCCTACTACTTCGCCATTATTTGGAGTTAAATCATGTGTATCTGTTGGATTTGGAGCTAACTCGTTTGATTCGCATGCTGTTGAAGCTAAGTCATGTTTATCACAAGTATCAGAATCCAAACCATTTGTTTCGTATTGATTAGAAGCTAAGCCTACTACTTCGCATTGATGTGTAGTTAAATCATGTGTTTCCCTTGGATTTGAAGCAAACTCGTTTGTTTCGCCTGCATTTGAAGCTATTTCATTTAAACCGCCAGTATTTGAAGGTAAATCATTTGTTTCGCATGGATTTGAAGCTAAGCCCTCTACGTTGCATTGATCTGAATTCAAATCATGTGTTTCCCTAGGATTTGAAGCTGACTCGTTTGATTCGCATGCAGTGGAGTCTAAATCATGTTTATCACACGTATTTGAACCTAAACCATTTGTTTCGCATGGATTTGAAGTTAAGCCTTCTACTTCGCATTGATTTGAAGCTAAATCATGTGTTTCGCATGGATTTGAATCTAACTCGATTGTTTCGCCTGCATTTTATGCTATTTCATTTAAACCGCAGGTATTTGAAGCTACATCATGTGTTCCGCATGGATTTGAAGCTAACTCGTTTGTTTCGCCTGCATTTGAAGCTATTTCAATTAAGCCGCAAGTATTTGAAGGTAAATCATTTGTTTCGCAAGGATTTGAACCTAAGCCTTCTACGTCGCATTGATTTGAAGCTAAATCATGTGGTACGCTTGAATTTTAAGCTAACGAGTCTCTTTCACTTGCAGTTGAAGCTAAATCATGTATATCACAAGTATTTGCAACTAAGCCATGTGTTTCGCACGAATTTGAAGCTAAACCATGTGTTTCGCTTGAATTTATAGCTAAATCATTTGTTACGCATGAAATTGAAGCTGACTCGTCTGTTTCGCCTGCATTTCAAGTTAAATCATGTATATCACAGGTAGTTGAAGCTAAACCATTTGTTTCTCATGGATTCGAAGATAAGCCTTCTACTTGGCATTGATTTGAAGCCAAATCATGTGTTTCGCATGGATTTGAAGCTAACTCGTTTGTTTCGCATCCAGTTGAATCTAAATCATGTATATCACAAGCATTTGAAGCTACACCATATGTTTCGCATAGATTTTAAGCTAAGCCTTCTACTTCGCATTGATTTGAAGTTAAATCATGTGTTTCCCTGGGATTTGAATCTAACTCGTCTGATTCGCATGCACTTGAAGCTAAATCATTTATAAAACAAGTATTTGAAGCTATTCCATTTTTTTCTCATGGATTTGAAACTAAGCCTTCTAGTTCGCATTGATTTGAAGCTAAATCATGTGTTTCGCATGGATTCGAAGCTAACTCGTTTGTTTCGCCTGCATTTGAAGCTATTGCAATTAAGCCACAAGTATTTGAAGGTAAATCATTTGATTCGCATGGATTTTAAGCGAAACCTTCTACTTCGCATTGATTTGCAGTTAAATCATGTGATTCCCTGGGATTTGAAGCTAACTCGTTTGATTCGCATGCAGTTGAAGCTAATTCATGCTTATCACAAGTATTTGAAGCTGAACCATTTGTTTCGCATGGATTTGAAGTTAAGCCTTCTACTTCGCATTGACTTGAAGCTAAATCATGTGTTTCGCATGGATTTGAAGCTAACTCGTTTGTTTCGCCTGCATTTGAATCTATTTCATTTAAACCGCAAGTATTTCAAGGTAAATCATTTGTTTCGCATGGATTTTATGCTAAACCTTCTACCTCGCATTGATTCGAAGCTAAATCATGTGTTTCGCATTGATTTGAAGTTAAATCATGTGTTTCACTGCGATTTGAAGCTTACTCGTTTGATTCGCATACAGTTGAAGCTGAATCATGTTTATCACAACTATTTGAAACTAAACCATTTGTTTCGCATGGACGTGGAGATAGTCTTTCTACTTAGCATGAATTTGAAGCTAAATCATGTTTATCACAAGTCTTTGATGCTAAACCATTTGTTTCGCATTGATTTGATGCGAAGCCTACTACTTCGCCCTTATTTGGAGTTAAATCATGTGTATCTGTTGGATTTGGAGCTAACTCGTTTGATTCGCATGCAGTTGAAGCTAAGTCATGTTTATCACAAGTATCAGAATCCAAACCATTTGTTTCGTATTGATTAGAAGCTAAGCCTGCTACTTCGCATTGATGTGAAGTTAAATCATGTGTTTCCCTTGGATTTGAAGCAAACTCGTTTGTTTCGCCTGCATTTGAAGCTATTTCATTTAATCCGCCAGTATTTGAAGGTAAATCATTTGTTTCGCATGGATTTGAAGCTAAGCCCTCTACGTTGCATTGATCTGAATTCAAATCATGTGTTTCCCTAGGATTTGAAGCTGACTCGTTTGATTCGCATGCAGTTGAGTCTAAATCATGTTTATCACACGTATTTGAACCTAAACCATTTGTTTCGCATGGATTTGAAGTTAAGCCTTCTACTTCGCATTGATTTGAAGCTAAATCATGTGTTTCGCATGGATTTGAATCTAACTCGATTGTTTCGCCTGCATTTTATGCTATTTCATTTAAACCGCAGGTATTTGAAGCTACATCATGTGTTCCGCATGGATTTGAAGCTAACTCGTTTGTTTCGCCTGCATTTGAAGCTATTTCCATTAAGCCGCAAGTATTTGAAGGTAAATCATTTGTTTCGCATGGATTTGAACCTAAGCCTTCTACTTCGCATTGATTTGAAGCTAAATCATGTGGTACGCTTGAATTTTAAGCTAACGAGTCTCTTTCACTTGCAGTTGAAGCTTAATCATGTATATCACAAGTATTTGCAACTAAGCCATGTGTTTCACACGAATTTGAAGCTAAACCATCTGTTTCGCTTTAATTTATATCTAAATCATTTGTTTCGCATGGAATTGAAGCTGACTCGTCTGTTTCGCCTGCATTTCAAGATAAATCATGTATATGACAAGTAGTTGAAGCTAAACCATTTGTTTCTCATGGATTCGAAGATAAGCCTTCTACTTCGCATTGATTTGTAGCTTAATCATGTGTTCCACGTGGATTCCCAGATAACTCGTTTGTTTCGCCTGCATTTGAAGCTAAATTATGTATATTACAAGTATTAGAAGCTGAAACATTTGTTTCGCATGAATATTAAGCTAAACCATGTGTTTCGCTTGAATTTAAAACTAAATCATGTGTTTCGCATGGATTTGAAGCTAACTGGTTTGTTTGGCATGCATTTGAATCTATATCACTTATTTCGCAAGTATCGGAAGCTAAATCATTTGTGTCTCATGGATTTGTTGCTAAACCATTTACATCGCATTGATTTGAAGCTAAATCATGTGTTTCGCATGGATTTGAAAGTAACTCGTTTGTTTGGCATGCAGTTGAAGCTTAATCATGTGTTTCGCGTGGATTTGAATCTATCTCGTTTGTTTCGCAACCAGTTGAAGCTAAATCATTTGTGTCGCAAGTATTTGGTGTTAACTCATTTGTTTCTAATGGATTTGAAGCTAAACCTTCTACTTCGCATTCATTTGACGCTAAATCATGAGTTTCGCATGCATTTGAAACTAAACCTTATATTTCGCATTCATTTGAAGCTAAATCGTGTGATTTGCATGCATTTGTAGCTAACTCGTTTGTTTCGCCTGCAGTTGAAGCTAAATCATGTTTATCACAAGTATCTGAATCCAAACCATTTGTATCGCAAGAATATGAAGCTAAACCATGCGTTTCGCATGCAGTTGAAGCTAAATCATGTGTTTCGCATGGATTTGGAGCTGACTCGTTTGTTTCGCATTCAGTTGAATCTAAATCATGTATATCACAAGTATTTGAAGGTAAACCATTTGTTTCGCATGGATTTGAAGCTAAGTCTTCTACTTCGCATTTATTTGAAGCTAAATCATGTTTATCACAAGTATCTGAATCTAAACCATCTGTTTCGGAAGAATATGAAGCTAAACCGTGTGTTTCGCATGAATTGGAAGCTAAATCATGTGTTTCGCATGGATTTGAAGCTAACTCGTTTGTTTCGCGTGCATTTGAGTATAAATCATATTTATCACAAGTATTTGAAGCTAAACCATTTGTTTCTCATGGATTCGAAGATAAGCCTTCTACTTCGCATTGATTTGAAGCCAAATCATGTGTTTCGCATGGATTTGAAGCTAACTCGTTTGTTTCGCATCCAGTTGAATCTAAATCATGTATATCACAAGCATTTGAAGCTACACCATATGTTTCGCATGCATTCGAAGATAAGCCTTCTACCTCGCATTGATTTGAAGCTAAATCATGTGTTTCGCATGGATTCGAAGCTAACTCGTTTGTTTCGCCTGCATTTGAAGCTATTTCAATTAAGCCGCAAGTATTTGAAGGTAAATCATTTGTTTCGCATGGATTTGAAGCTAAGCCTTCTACTTCGCATTGATTTGAAGCTAAATCATGTGGTACGCTTGAATTTTAAGCTAACGAGTCTCTTTCACTTGCAGTTGAAGCTTAATCATGTATATCACAAGTATTTGCAACTAAGCCATGTGTTTCGCACGAATTTGAAGCTAAACCATGTGTTTCGCTTGAATTTATAGCTAAATCATTTGTTTCGCATGGAATTGAAGCTGACTCGTCTGTTTCGCCTGCATTTCAAGATAAATCATGTATATCACAAGTAGTTGAAGCTAAACCATTTGTTTCTCATGAATTCGAAGATAAGCCTTCTACTTCGCATTGATTTGAAGCCAAATCATGTGTTTCGCATGGATTTGAAGCTAACTCGTTTGTTTCGCATCCAGTTGAATCTAAATCATGTATATCACAAGCATTTGAAGCTACACCATATGTTTCGCATGCATTCGAAGATAAGCCTTCTACCTCGCATTGATTTGAAGCTAAATCATGTGTTTCCCTGGGATTTGAATCTAACTCGTCTGATTCGCATGCACTTGAAGCTAAATCATTTACAAAACAAGTATTTGTAGCTATTCCATTTTTTTCTCATGGATTTGAAACTAAGCCTTCTAGTTCGCATTGATTTGAAGCCAAATCATGTGTTTCGCATGGATTCGAAGCTAACTCGTTTGTTTGGCCTGCATTTGAAGCTATTGCAATTAAGCCACAAGTATTTGAAGGTAAATCATTTGATTCGCATGGATTTTAAGCGAAACCTTCTACTTCGCATTGATTTGCAGTTAAATCATGTGATTCCCTGGGATTTGAAGCTAACTCGTTTGATTCGCATGCAGTTGAAGCTAATTCATGCTTATCACAAGTACTTGAAGCTGAACCATTTGTTTCGCATGGATTTGAAGTTAAGCCTTCTACTTCGCATTGAATTGAAGCTAAATCATGTGTTTCGCATGGATTTGAAGCTAACTCGTTTGTTTCGCCTGCATTTGAATCTATTTCATTTAAACCGCAAGTATTTCAAGGTAAATCATTTGTTTCGCATGGATTTTATGCTAAACCTTCTACCTCGCATTGATTCGAAGCTAAATCATGTGTTTCGCATTGATTTGAAGTTAAATCATGTGTTTCCCTGCGATTTGAAGCTTACTCGTTTGATTCGCATACAGTTGAAGCTGAATCATGTTTATCACAACTATTTGAAACTAAACCATTTGTTTCGCATGGACGTGGAGATAGTCTTTCTACTTAGCATGAATTTGAAGCTAAATCATGTTTATCACAAGTCTTTGATGCTAAACCATTTGTTTCGCATTGATTTGATGCGAAGCCTACTACTTCGCCCTTATTTGGAGTTAAATCATGTGTATCTGTTGGATTTGGAGCTAACTCGTTTGATTCGCATGCAGTTGAAGCTATGTCATGTTTATCACAAGTATCAGAATCCAAACCATTTGTTTCGTATTGATTAGAAGCTAAGCCTACTACTTCGCATTGATATGAAGTTAAATCATGTGTTTCCCTTGGATTTGAAGCAAACTCGTTTGTTTCGCCTGCATTTGAAGCTATTTCATTTAATCCGCCAGTATTTGAAGGTAAATCATTTGTTTCGCATGGATTTGAAGCTAAGCCCTCTACGTTGCATTGATCTGAATTCAAATCATGTGTTTCCCTAGGATTTGAAGCTAACTCGTTTGTTTCGCATCCAGTTGAATCTAAATCATGTATATCACAAGCATTTGAAGCTACACCATATGTTTCGCATGCATTCGAAGATAAGCCTTCTACCTCGCATTGATTTGAAGCTAAATCATGTGTTTCGCATGGATTCGAAGCTAACTCGTTTGTTTCGCCTGCATTTGAAGCTATTTCGATTAAGCCGCAAGTATTTGAAGGTAAACCATTTGTTTCGCATGGATTTGAAGCTAAGCCTTCTACTTCGCATTGATTTGAAGCTAAATCATGTGGTTCAATTGAATTTTAAGCTAACGAGTCTCTTTCACTTGCAGTTGAAGCTAAATCATGTATATCACAAGTATTTGCAACTAAGCCATGTGTTTCGCACGAATTTGAAGCTAAACCATGTGTTTCGCTTGAATTTATAGCTAAATCATTTGTTTCGCATGGAATTGAAGCTGACTCGTCTGTGTCGCCTGCATTTCAAGATAAATCATGTATATCACAAGTAGTTGAAGCTAAACCATTTGTTTCTCATGGATTCGAAGATAAGCCTTCTACTTCGCATTGATTTGAAGCCAAATCATGTGTTTCGCATGGATTTGAAGCTAACTCGTTTGTTTCGCATCCAGTTGAATCTAAATCATGTATATCACAAGCATTTGAAGCTACACCATATGTTTCGCATAGATTTTAAGCTAAGCCTTCTACTTCGCATTGATTTGAAGTTAAATCATGTGTTTCCCTGGGATTTGAATCTAACTCGTCTGATTCGCATGCACTTGAAGCTAAATCATTTATAAAACAAGTATTTGAAGCTATTCCATTGTTTTCTCATGGATTTGAAACTAAGCCTTCTAGTTCGCATTGATTTGAAGCTAAATCATGTGTTTCGCATGGATTCGAAGCTATCTCGTTTGTTTCGCCTGCATTTGAAGCTATTGCAATTAAGCCGCAAGTATTTGAAGGTAAACCATTTGTTTCGCATGGATTTGAAGCGAAACCTTCTACTTCGCATTGATTTGAAGCTAAATCATGTGGTTCAATTGAATTTTAAGCTAACGAGTCTCTTTCACTTGCAGTTGAAGCTAAATCATGTATATCACAAGTATTTGCAACTAAGCCATGTGTTTCGCACGAATTTGAAACTAAACCATGTGTTTCGCTTGAATTTATGGCTAAATCATTTGTTTCGCATGGAATTGAAGCTGACTCGTCTGTTTCGCCTGCATTTCAAGATAAATCATGTATATCACAAGTAGTTGAAGCTAAACCATTTGTTTCTCATGGATTCGAAGATAAGCCTTCTACTTCGCATTGATTTGAAGCCAAATCATGTGTTTCGCATGGATTTGAAGCTAACTCGTTTGTTTCGCATCCAGTTGAATCTAAATCATGTATATCACAAGCATTTGAAGCTACACCATATGTTTCGCATGCATTCGAAGATAAGCCTTCTACCTCGCATTGATTTGAAGCTAAATCATGTGTTTCGCATGGATTCGAAGCTAACTCGTTTGTTTCGCCTGCATTTGAAGCTATTGCAATTAAGCCACAAGTATTTGAAGGTAAATCATTTGATTCGCATGGATTTTAAGCGAAACCTTCTACTTCGCATTGATTTGCAGTTAAATCATGTGATTCCCTAGGATTTGAAGCTAACTCGTTTGATTCGCATACAGTTGAAGCTGAATCATGTTTATCACAACTATTTGAAACTAAACCATTTGTTTCGCATGGACGTGGAGATAGTCTTTCTACTTAGCATGAATTTGAAGCTAAATCATGTTTATCACAAGTCTTTGATGCTAAACCATTTGTTTCGCATTGATTTGATGCGAAGCCTACTACTTCGCCCTTATTTGGAGTTAAATCATGTGTATCTGTTGGATTTGGAGCTAACTCGTTTGATTCGCATGCAGTTGAAGCTAAGTCATGTTTATCACAAGTATCAGAATCCAAACCATTTGTTTCGTATTGATTAGAAGCTAAGCCTACTACTTCGCATTGATATGAAGTTAAATCATGTGTTTCCCTTGGATTTGAAGCAAACTCGTTTGTTTCGCCTGCATTTGAAGCCATTTCATTTAATCCGCCAGTATTTGAAGGTAAATCATTTGTTTCGCATGGATTTGAAGCTAAGCCCTCTACGTTGCATTGATCTGAATTCAAATCATGTGTTTCCCTAGGATTTGAAGCTAACTCGTTTGTTTCGCATCCAGTTGAATCTAAATCATGTATATCACAAGCATTTGAAGCTACACCATATGTTTCGCATGCATTCGAAGATAAGCCTTCTACCTCGCATTGATTTGAAGCTAAATCATGTGTTTCGCATGGATTCGAAGCTAACTCGTTTGTTTCGCCTGCATTTGAAGCTATTTCGATTAAGCCGCAAGTATTTGAAAGTAAACCATTTGTTTCGCATGGATTTGAAGCTAAGCCTTCTACTTCGCATTGATTTGAAGCTAAATCATGTGGTTCAATTGAATTTTAAGCTAACGAGTCTCTTTCACTTGCAGTTGAAGCTAAATCATGTATATCACAAGTATTTGCAACTAAGCCATGTGTTTCGCACGAATTTGAAGCTAAACCATGTGTTTCGCTTGAATTTATAGCTAAATCATTTGTTTCGCATGGAATTGAAGCTGACTCGTCTGTGTCGCCTGCATTTCAAGATAAATCATGTATATCACAAGTAGTTGAAGCTAAACCATTTGTTTCTCATGGATTCGAAGATAAACCTTCTACTTCGCATTGATTTGAAGCCAAATCATGTGTTTCGCATGGATTTGAAGCTAACTCGTTTGTTTCGCATCCAGTTGAATCTAAATCATGTATATCACAAGCATTTGAAGCTACACCATATGTTTCGCATGCATTCGAAGATAAGCCTTCTACCTCGCATTGATTTGAAGCTAAATCATGTGTTTCGCATGGATTCGAAGCTAACTCGTTTGTTTCGCCTGCATTTGAAGCTATTTCGATTAAGCCGCAAGTATTTGAAGGTAAACCATTTGTTTCGCATGGATTTGAAGCTAAGCCTTCTACTTCGCATTGATTTGAAGCTAAATCATGTGGTTCAATTGAATTTTAAGCTAACGAGTCTCTTTCACTTGCAGTTGAAGCTAAATCATGTATATCACAAGTATTTGCAACTAAGCCATGTGTTTCGCACGAATTTGAAGCTAAACCATGTGTTTCGCTTGAATTTATAGCTAAATCATTTGTTTCGCATGGAATTGAAGCTGACTCGTCTGTTTCGCCTGCATTTCAAGATAAATCATGTATATCACAAGTAGTTGAAGCTAAACCATTTGTTTCTCATGGATTCGAAGATAAGCCTTCTACTTCGCATTGATTTGAAGCCAAATCATGTGTTTCGCATGGATTTGAAGCTAACTCGTTTGTTTCGCATCCAGTTGAATCTAAATCATGTATATCACAAGCATTTGAAGCTACACCATATGTTTCGCATGCATTCGAAGATAAGCCTTCTACCTCGCATTGATTTGAAGCTAAATCATGTGTTTCGCATGGATTCGAAGCTAACTCGTTTGTTTCGCCTGCATTTGAAGCTATTTCGATTAAGCCGCAAGTATTTGAAGGTAAACCATTTGTTTCGCATGGATTTGAAGCTAAGCCTTCTACTTCGCATTGATTTGAAGCTAAATCATGTGGTTCAATTGAATTTTAAGCTAACGAGTCTCTTTCACTTGCAGTTGAAGCTAAATCATGTATATCACAAGTATTTGCAACTAAGCCATGTGTTTCGCACGAATTTGAAGCTAAACCATGTGTTTCGCTTGAATTTATAGCTAAATCATTTGTTTCGCATGGAATTGAAGCTGACTCGTCTGTATCGCCTGCATTTCAAGATAAATCATGTATATCACAAGTAGTTGAAGCTAAACCATTTGTTTCTCATGGATTCGAAGATAAGCCTTCTACTTCGCATTGATTTGAAGCCAAATCATGTGTTTCGCATGGATTTGAAGCTAACTCGTTTGTTTCGCATCCAGTTGAATCTAAATCATGTATATCACAAGCATTTGAAGCTACACCATATGTTTCGCATAGATTTTAAGCTAAGCCTTCTACTTCGCATTGATTTGAAGTTAAATCATGTGTTTCCCTGGGATTTGAATCTAACTCGTCTGATTCGCATGCACTTGAAGCTAAATCATTTATAAAACAAGTATTTGAAGCTATTCCATTGTTTTCTCATGGATTTGAAACTAAGCCTTCTAGTTCGCATTGATTTGAAGCTAAATCATGTGTTTCGCATGGATTCGAAGCTATCTCGTTTGTTTCGCCTGCATTTGAAGCTATTGCAATTAAGCCGCAAGTATTTGAAGGTAAATCATTTGATTCGCATGGATTTTAAGCGAAACCTTCTACTTCGCATTGATTTGCAGTTAAATTATGTGATTCCCTGGGATTTGAAGCTAACTCGTTTGATTCGCATGCAGTTGAAGCTAATTCATGCTTATCACAAGTATTTGAAGCTGAACCATTTGTTTCGCATGGATTTGAAGTTAAGCCTTCTACTTCGCATTGACTTGAAGCCAAATCATGTGTTTCGCATGGATTTAAAGCTAACTCGTTTGTTTCGCATGGATTTGAAACTACTCCTTCTACTTTGCATTGATTTGAAGCTAAATAAATTGTTTCGCATGGATTTGAAGCTAAGCCTTCTACTTCGCATTGATTTGAAGCTGAATCATGTGTTTCGCTTGGATTTGAAGCTCACACGTTTGTTTCGCCTGCATTTGAAGCTATATCGCTTATATCGCAAGTATATGAAGCTAAATAATTTGCGTCGCATGCATTTGATGCTAAGCCTTCTACTTCGCATTGATTTGAATCTAAATCATGTGTTTCGCATGGATTTGAAAATAACTCGTTTGGATCGCATGCAGTTGAAGCTATATCACTTATATTAGCAAGTATTTGAAACCGAATCATCCGTTCCGCATGGATTTGAAGCTAAGCCTTCTACTTCGCATTGATTTGTAGCTTAATCATGTGTTCCGCGTGGATTCCCAGATAACTCGTTTGTTTCGCCTGCATTTGAAGCTAAATTATGTATATTACAAGTATTAGAAGCTGAAACATTTGTTTCGCATGAATATTAAGCTAAACCATGTGTTTCGCTTGAATTTAAAACTAAATCATGTGTTTCGCATGGATTTGTAGCTAACTGGTTTGTTTGGCATGCATTTGAATCTATATCACTTATTTCGCAAGTATCGGAAGCTAAATCATTTGTGTCTCATGGATTTGTTGCTAAACCATTTACATCGCATTGATTTGAAGCTAAATCATGTGTTTCGCATGGATTTGAAAGTAACTCGTTTGTTTGGCATGCAGTTGAAGCTTAATCATGTGTTTCGCGTGGATTTGAATCTATCTCGTTTGTTTCGCAACCAGTTGAAGCTAAATCATTTGTGTCGCAAGTATTTGGTGTTAACTCATTTGTTTCTAATGGATTTGAAGCTAAACCTTCTACTTCGCATTCATTTGACGCTAAATCATGAGTTTCGCATGCATTTGAAACTAAACCTTATATTTCGCATTCATTTGAAGCTAAATCGTGTGTTTTGCATGCATTTGTAGCTAACTCGTTTGTTTCGCCTGCAGTTGAAGCTAAATCATGTTTATCACAAGTATCTGAATCCAAACCATTTGTATCGCAAGAATATGAAGCTAAACCATGCGTTTCGCATGCAGTTGAAGCTAAATCATGTGTTTCGCATGGATTTGGAGCTGACTCGTTTGTTTCGCATTCAGTTGAATCTAAATCATGTATATCACAAGTATTTGAAGGTAAACCATTTGTTTCGCATGGATTTGAAGCTAAGTCTTCTACTTCGCATTTATTTGAAGCTAAATCATGTTTATCACAAGTATCTGAATCTAAACCATCTGTTTCGGAAGAATATGAAGCTAAACCGTGTGTTTCGCATGAATTGGAAGCTAAATCATGTGTTTCGCATGGATTTGAAGCTAACTCGTTTGTTTCGCGGGCATTTGAGTATAAATCATATTTATCACAAGTATTTGAAGCTAAACCATTTGTTTCTCATGGATTCGAAGATAAGCCTTCTACTTCGCATTGATTTGAAGCCAAATCATGTGTTTCGCATGGATTTGAAGCTAACTCGTTTGTTTCGCATCCACTTGAATCTAAATCATGTTTATCACAAGTATCTGTATCCAAACAATTTGTTTCGCAAGAATATGAGGATAAACCATGTGTTTCGCATGAATTTGAAGGTAAATCGTATGTTTCGCTTGGATTTGAGGCTAAGCCTTCTACGTTGCATCGATCTGAAGTTAAATCATGTGTTTCCCTAGGAGTTGAAGCTGACTCGTTTGATTCGCATGCAGTTGAATCAAAATCATGTTTACCACAATTATTTGAAGCTAAACCATTTGTATCGCATTGATTTGAAGCTAAGCCTACTACTTCGAATTGATTTGAATTTAAATCATGTGTTTCGCATGGATTTGAATCTAACTCGTCTGATTCGCATGCAGTTGAAGTTAAATCATGTATAAAACAAGTATTTGAAGCTATTCCATTTTTTTCTCATGGATTTGAAACTAAGCCTTCTACTTCGCATTGATTTGAAGCCAAATCATGTGTTTCGCATGGATTTGAAGCTAACTCGTTTGTTTCGCATCCAGTTGAATCTAAATCATGTATATCACAAGCATTTGAAGCTACACCATATGTTTCGCATGCATTCGAAGATAAACCTTATACCTCGCATTGATTTGAAGCTAAATCATGTGTTTCGCATGGATTCGAAGCTAACTCGTTTGTTTCGCCTGCATTTGAAGCTATTTCAATTAAGCCGCAAGTATTTGAAGGTAAATCATTTGTTTCGCATGGATTTGAAGTTAAGCCTTCTACTTCGCATTGACTTGAAGCTAAATCATGTGTTTCGCATTGACTTGAAGCTAAATCATGTGTTTCGCATGGATTTGAAGCTAACTCGATTCTACCGCCTGCATTTGGATCAATATCATTTATTTTCGCAAGTATTTGAAGCTAAATCATTCGTTTCGCATGGTTTTGTAGCTAAGCCTTCTACTTCGCATTGATTTGAAGCTGAATCATGTTTTTCGCATGGATTTGAATCTAACTCGTCTGATTCGCATGCAGTTGAACTTAAATCATGTATAAAACAAGTATTTGAAGCTATTCCATTTTTTTCTCATGGATTTGAAACTAAGCCTTCTACTTCGCATTGATTTGAAGCCAAATCATGTGTTTCGCATGGATTTGAAGCTAACTCGTTTGTTTCGCATCCAGTTGAATCTAAATCATGTATATCACAAGCATTTGAAGCTACGCCATATGTTTCGCATGCATTCGAAGATAAGCCTTCTACCTCGCATTGATTTGAAGCTAAATCATGTGTTTCGCATGGATTCGAAGCTAACTCGTTTGTTTCGCCTGCATTTGAAGCTATTTCAATTAAGCCGCAAGTATTTGAAGGTAAATCATTTGTTTCGCATGGATTTGAAGCTAAGCCTTCTACTTCGCATTGATTTGAAGATAAATCATGTGGTTCGCTTGAATTTTAAGCTAACGAGTCTCTTGCACTTGTAGTTGAAGCTAAATCATGTATATCACAAGTATTTGCAACTAAGCCATGTGTTTCGCACGAATTTGAAGCTAAACCATGTGTCTCGCTTGAATTTATAGCTAAATCATTTGTTTCGCCTGCATTTCAAGATAAATCATGTATATCACAAGTAGTTGAAGCTAAACCATTTGTTTCTCATGGATTCGAAGATAAGCCTTCTACTTCGCATTGATTTGAAGCTAACTCATGTGTTTCGCATGGATTCGAAGCTAACTCGTTTGTTTCGCCTGCATTTGAAGCTATTGCAATTAAGCCGCAAGTATTTGAAGGTAAATCATTTGATTCGCATGGATTTGAAGCTAAGCCTTCTACTTCACATTGATTTGAAGATAAATCATGTGGTTCGCTTGAATTTTAAGCTAACGAGTCTCTTTCACTTGCAGTTGAAGCTAAATCATCTATATCACAAGTATTTGCAACTAAGCCATGTGTTTCGCACGAATTTGAAGCTAAACCATGTGTTTCGGTTGAATTTATAGCTAAATCATTTGTTTCGCATGGAATTGAAGCTGACTCGTCTGTTTCGCCTGCATTTCAAGATAAATCATGTATATCACAAGTAGTTGAAGCTAAACCATTTGTTTCTCATGGATTCGAAGATAAGTCTTCTACTTCGCATTGATTTGAAGCCAAATCATGTGTTTCGCATGGATTTGAAGCTAACTCGTTTGTTTCGCATTCAGTTGAATCTAAATCATGTATATCACAAGCATTTGAAGCTACACCATATGTTTCGCATAGATTTTAAGCTAAGCCTTCTACTTCGCATTGATTTGAAGTTAAATCATGTGTTTCCCTGGGATTTGAATCTAACTCGTCTGATTCGCATGCACTTGAAGCTAAATCATTTATAAAACAAGTATTTGAAGCTATTCCATTGTTTTCTCATGGATTTGAAACTAAGCCTTCTAGTTCGCATTGATTTGAAGCTAAATCATGTGTTTCGCATGGATTCGAAGCTAACTCGTTCGTTTCGCCTGCATTTGAAGCTATTGCAATTAAGCCGCAAGTATTTGAAGGTAAATCATTTGATTCGCATGGATTTTAAGCGAAACCTTCTACTTCGCATTGATTTGCAGTTAAATCATGTGATTCCCTGGGATTTGAAGCTAACTCGTTTGATTCGCATGCAGTTGAAGCTAATTCATGCTTATCACAAGTATTTGAAGCTGAACCATTTGTTTCGCATGGATTTGAAGTTAAGCCTTCTACTTCGCATTGACTTGAAGCCAAATCATGTGTTTCGCATGGATTTAAAGCTAACTCGTTTGTTTCGCATGGATTTGAAACTACTCCTTCTACTTTGCATTGATTTGAAGCTAAATAAATTGTTTCGCATGGATTTGAAGCTAAGCCTTCTACTTCGCATTGATTTGAAGCTGAATCATGTGTTTCGCTTGGATTTGAAGCTCACTCGTTTGTTTCGCCTGCATTTGAAGCTATATCGTTTATATCGCAAGTATCGGAAGCTAAATCATTTGTGTCTCATGGATTTGTTGCTAAACCATTTACATCGCATTGATTTGAAGCTAAATCATGTGTTTCGCATGGATTTGAAAGTAACTCGTTTGTTTGGCATGCAGTTGAAGCTTAATCATGTGTTTCGCGTGGATTTGAATCTATCTCGTTTGTTTCGCAACCAGTTGAAGCTAAATCATTTGTGTCGCAAGTATTTGGTGTTAACTCATTTGTTTCTAATGGATTTGAAGCTAAACCTTCTACTTCGCATTCATTTGACGCTAAATCATGAGTTTCGCATGCATTTGAAACTAAACCTTATATTTCGCATTCATTTGAAGCTAAATCGTGTGTTTTGCATGCATTTGTAGCTAACTCGTTTGTTTCGCCTGCAGTTGAAGCTAAATCATGTTTATCACAAGTATCTGAATCCAAACCATTTGTATCGCAAGAATATGAAGCTAAACCATGCGTTTCGCATGCAGTTGAAGCTAAATCATGTGTTTCGCATGGATTTGGAGCTGACTCGTTTGTTTCGCATTCAGTTGAATCTAAATCATGTATATCACAAGTATTTGAAGGTAAACCATTTGTTTCGCATGGATTTGAAGCTAAGTCTTCTACTTCGCATTTATTTGAAGCTAAATCATGTTTATCACAAGTATCTGAATCTAAACCATCTGTTTCGGAAGAATATGAAGCTAAACCGTGTGTTTCGCATGAATTGGAAGCTAAATCATGTGTTTCGCATGGATTTGAAGCTAACTCGTTTGTTTCGCGTGCATTTGAGTATAAATCATATTTATCACAAGTATTTGAAGCTAAACCATTTGTTTCTCATGGATTCGAAGATAAGCCTTCTACTTCGCATTGATTTGAAGCCAAATCATGTGTTTCGCATGGATTTGAAGCTAACTCGTTTGTTTCGCATCCACTTGAATCTAAATCATGTTTATCACAAGTATCTGTATCCAAACAATTTGTTTCGCAAGAATATGAGGATAAACCATGTGTTTCGCATGAATTTGAAGGTAAATCGTGTGTTTCGCTTGGATTCGAGGCTAAGCCTTCTACGTTGCATCGATCTGAAGTTAAATCATGTGTTTCCCTAGGATTTGAAGCTGACTCGTTTGATTCGCATGCAGTTGAATCAAAATCATGTTTACCACAATTATTTGAAGCTAAACCATTTGTATCGCATTGATTTGAAGCTAAGCCTACTACTTCGAATTGATTTGAATTTAAATCATGTGTTTCGCATGGATTTGAATCTAACTCGTCTGATTCGCATGCAGTTGAAGTTAAATCATGTATAAAACAAGTATTTGAAGCTATTCCATTTTTTTCTCATGGATTTGAAACTAAGCCTTCTACTTCGCATTGATTTGAAGCCAAATCATGTGTTTTGCATGGATTTGAAGCTAACTCGTTTGTTTCGCATCCAGTTGAATCTAAATCATGTATATCACAAGCATTTGAAGCTACACCATATGTTTCGCATGCATTCGAAGATAAGCCTTCTACATCGCATTGATTTGAAGCTAAATCATGTGTTTCGCATGGATTTGAAGCTAATTCGTTTGTTTCGCATCCAGTTGAATCTAAATCATGTATATCACAAGCATTTGAAGCTACACCATATGTTTCGCATGCATTCGAAGATAAGCCTTATACCTCGCATTGATTTGAAGCTAAATCATGTGTTTCGCATGGATTCGAAGCTAACTCGTTTGTTTCGCCTGCATTTGAAGCTATTTCAATTAAGCCGCAAGTATTTGAAGGTAAATCATTTGTTTCGCATGGATTTGAAGTTAAGCCTTCTACTTCGCATTGACTTGAAGCTAAATCATGTGTTTCGCATTGACTTGAAGCTAAATCATGTGTTTCGCATGGATTTGAAGCTAACTCGTTTCTACCGCCTGCATTTGGATCAATATCATTTATTTTCGCAAGTATTTGAAGCTAAATCATTCGTTTCGCATGGTTTTGTAGCTAAGCCTTCTACTTCGCATTGATTTGAAGCTGAATCATGTTTTTCGCATGGATTTGAATCTATCTCGTCTGATTCGCATGCAGTTGAACTTAAATCATGTATAAAACAAGTATTTGAAGCTGTTCCATTTTTCTCTCATGGATTTGAAACTAAGCCTTCTACTTCGCATTGATTTGAAGTTAAATCATGTGTTTCGCATGGATTTGAAGCTAATTCGTTTGTTTCGCATCCAGTTGAATCTAAATCATGTATATCACAAGCATTTGAAGCTACACCATATGTTTCGCATGCATTAGAAGATAAGCCTTCTACCTCGCATTGATTTTAAGCTAAATCATGTGTTTCGCATGGATTCGAAGCTAACTCGTTTGTTTCGCCTGCATTTGAAGCTATTTCAATTAAGCCGCAAGTATTTGAAGGTAAATCATTTGTTTCGCATGGATTTGAAGCTAAGCCTTCTACTTCGCATTGATTTGAAGATAAATCATGTGGTTCGCTTGAATTTTAAGCTAACGAGTCTCTTGCACTTGCAGTTGAAGCTAAATCATGTATATCACAAGTATTTGCAACTAAGCCATGTGTTTCGCACGAATTTGAAGCTAAACCATGTGTTTCGCTTGAATTTATAGCTAAATCATTTGTTTCGCCTGCATTTCAAGATAAATCATGTATATCACAAGTAGTTGAAGCTAAACCATTTGTTTCTCATGGATTCGAAGATAAGCCTTCTACTTCGCATTGATTTGAAGCTAACTCATGTGTTTCGCATGGATTTGAAGCTAACTCGTTTGTTTGGCCTGCATTTAAAGCTACTTCATTTAAAACGCAAGTATTTGTAGGTAAATAATTTGTTTCGCATAGATTTTAAGCTAAGCCTTCTACTTCGCATTGATTTGAAGTTAAATCATGTGTTTCCCTGGGATTTGAATCTAACTCGTCTGATTCGCATGCACTTGAAGCTAAATCATTTATAAAACAAGTATTTGAAGCTATTCCATTTTTTTCTCATGGATTTGAAACTAAGCCTTCTAGTTCGCATTGATTTGAAGCTAAATCATGTGTTTCGCATGGATTCGAAGCTAACTCGTTTGTTTCGCCTGCATTTGAAGCTATTGCAATTAAGCCGCAAGTATTTGAAGGTAAATCATTTGATTCGCATGGATTTGAAGCTAAGCCTTCTACTTCACATTGATTTGAAGATAAATCATGTGGTTCGCTTGAATTTTAAGCTAACGAGTCACTTTCACTTGCAGTTGAAGCTAAATCATGTATATCACAAGTATTTGCAACTAAGCCATGTGTTTCGCACGAATTTGAAGCTAAACCATGTGTTTCGGTTGAATTTATAGCTAAATCATTTGTTTCGCATGGAATTGAAGCTGACTCGTCTGTTTCGCCTGCATTTCAAGATAAATCATGTATATCACAAGTAGTTGAAGCTAAACCATTTGTTTCTCATGCATTCGAAAATAAGCCTTCTACTTCGCATTGTTTTGAAGCTAAATCAATTGTTTCGCGTGGATTTGACGCTAAATCCTTTGTTTCGCCTCAATTTGAAGCTATTCCATTTAAACCGCAAGTATTTGAAGTTTAATAATGTGTTTCCCTTGTATTTGAAGCTAACTCGTTTGTTTCGCATGCAGTTGTAGCTAAATCATGTATATAATAAATATTTGAAGCTAAACCACTTGTTTCGCATGGATTTGAAGCTAAGCCTAAAACTTCGCATTTATTTGAAGTTAAATCATGTGTTTCCCTGCGATTTGAAGCTTACTCGTTTGATTCGCATACGGTTGAAGCTGAATCATGTTTATCACAACTATTTGAAACTAAACCATTTGTTTCGCATGGACGTGGAGATAGTCTTTCTACTTAGCATGAATTTGAAGCTAAATCATGTTTATCACAAGTGTTTGATGCTAAACCATTTGTTTCGCATTGATTTGATGCGAAGCCTACTACTTCGCCATTATTTGGAGTTAAATCATGTGTATCTGTTGGATTTGGAGCTAACTCGTTTGATTCGCATGCAGTTGAAGCTAAGTCATGTTTATCACAAGTATCAGAATCCAAACCATTTGTTTCCTATTGATTAGAAGCTAAGCCTACTACTTCGCATTGATGTGAAGTTAAATCATGTGTTTCCCTTGGATTTGAAGCAAACTCGTTTGTTTCGCCTGCATTTGAAGCTATTTCATTTAATCCGCCAGTATTTGAAGGTAAATCATTTGTTTCGCATGGATTTGAAGCTAAGCCCTCTACGTTGCATTGATCTGAATTCAAATCATGTGTTTCCCTAGGATTTGAAGCTGACTCGTTTGATTCGCATGCAGTTGAGTCTAAATCATGTTTATCACACGTATTTGAACCTAAACCATTTGTTTCGCATGGATTTGAAGTTAAGCTTTCTACTTCGCATTGATTTGAAGCTAAATCATGTGTTTCGCATGGATTTGAATCTAACTCGATTGTTTCGAATGCATTTTATGCTATTTCATTTAAACCGCAGGTATTTGAAGCTACATCATGTGTTCCGCATGGATTTGAAGCTAACTCGTTTGTTTCGCCTGCATTTGAAGCTATTTCAATTAAGCCGCAAGTATTTGAATGTAAATCATTTGTTTCGCATGGATTTGAACCTAAGCCTTCTACTTCGCATTGATTTGAAGCTAAATCATGTGGTACGCTTGAATTTTAAGCTAACGAGTCTCTTTCACTTGCAGTTGAAGCTTAATCATGTATATCACAAGTATTTGCAACTAAGCCATGTGTTTCGCACGAATTTGAAGCAAAACCATCTGTTTCGCTTTAATTTATATCTAAATCATTTGTTTCGCATGGAATTGAAGCTGACTCGTCTGTTTCGCCTGCATTTCAAGATAAATCATGTATATGACAAGTAGTTGAAGCTAAACCATTTGTTTCTCATGGATTCGAAGATAAGCCTTCTACTTCGCATTGATTTGAAGCCAAATCATGTGTTTCGCATGGATTTGAAGCTAACTCGTTTGTTTCGCATCCAGTTGAATCTAAATCATGTATATCACAAGCATTTGAAGCTACACCATATGTTTCGCATGCATTCGAAGATAAGCCTTTTACCTCGCATTGATTTGAAGCTAAATCATGTGTTTCGCATGGATTCGAAGCTAACTCGTTTGTTTCGCCTGCATTTGAAGCTATTTCAATTAAGCCGCAAGTATTTGAAGGTAAATCATTTGTTTCGCATGGATTTGAACCTAAGCCTTCTACTTCGCATTGATTTGAAGCTAAATCATGTGGTACGCTTGAATTTTAAGCTAACGAGTCTCTTTCACTTGCAGTTGAAGCTTAATCATGTATATCACAAGTATTTGCAACTAAGCCATGTGTTTCGCACGAATTTGAAGCTAAACCATCTGTTTCGCTTTAATTTATATCTAAATCATTTGTTTCGCATGGAATTGAAGCTGACTCGTCTGTTTCGCCTGCATTTCAAGATAAATCATGTATATCACAAGTAGTTGAAGCTAAACCATTTGTTTCTCATGGATTCGAAGATAAGCCTTCTACTTCGCATTGATTTGAAGCCAAATCATGTGTTTCGCATGGATTTGAAGCTAACACGTTTGTTTCGCATCCAGTTGAATCTAAATCATGTATATCACAAGCATTTGAAGCTACACCATATGTTTCGCATGCATTCGAAGATAAGCCTTATACCTCGCATTGATTTGAAGCTAAATCATGTGTTTCGCATGGATTCGAAGCTAACTCGTTTGTTTCGCCTGCATTTGAAGCTATTTCAATTAAGCCGCAAGTAGTTGAAGCTAAACCATTTGTTTCTCATGGATTCGAAGATAAGCCTACTACTTCGCATTGATTTGAAGCCAAATCATGTGTTTCGCATGGATTTGAAGCTAACTCGTTTGTTTCGCATCCAGTTGAATCTAAATCATGTATATCACAAGCATTTGAAGCTACACCATATGTTTCGCATGCATTCGAAGATAAGCCTTATACCTCGCATTGATTTGAAGCTAAATCATGTGTTTCGCATGGATTCGAAGCTAACTCGTTTGTTTCGCCTGCATTTGAAGCTATTTCAAATAAGCCGCAAGTATTTGAAGGTAAATCATTTGTTTCGCATGGATTTGAAGTTAAGCCTTCTACTTCGCATTGACTTGAAGCTAAATCATGTGTTTCGCATTGACTTGAAGCTAAATCATGTGTTTCGCATGGATTTGAAGCTAACTCGTTTCTACCGCCTGCATTTGGATCAATATCATTTATTTTCGCAAGTATTTGAAGCTAAATCATTCGTTTCGCATGGTTTTGTAGCTAAGCCTTCTACTTCGCATTGATTTGAAGCTGAATCATGTTTTTCGCATGGATTTGAATCTAACTCGTCTGATTCGCATGCAGTTGAACTTAAATCATGTATAAAACATGTATTTGAAGCTATTCCATTTTTTTCTCATGGATTTGAAACTAAGCCTTCTACTTCGCATTGATTTGAAGTTAAATCATGTGTTTCGCATGGATTCGAAGCTAACTCGTTTGTTTCGCCTGCATTTGAAGCTATTTCAATTAAGCCGCAAGTATTTGAAGGTAAATCATTTGTTTCGCATGGATTTGAAGCTAAGCCTTCTACTTCGCATTGATTTGAAGATAAATCATGTGGTTCGCTTGAATTTTAAGCTAACGAGTCTCTTGCACTTGCAGTTGAAGCTAAATCATGTATATCACAAGTATTTGCAACTAAGCCATGTGTTTCGCACGAATTTGAAGCTAAACCATGTGTTTCGCTTGAATTTATAGCTAAATCATTTGTTTCGCCTGCATTTCAAGATTAATCATGTATATCACAAGTAGTTGAAGCTAAACCATTTGTTTCTCATGGATTCGAAGATAAGCCTTCTACTTCGCATTGATTTGAAGCTAACTCATGTGTTTCGCATGGATTTGAAGCTAACTCGTTTGTTTGGCCTGCATTTAAAGCTACTTCATTTAAAACGCAAGTATTTGTAGGTAAATAATTTGTTTCGCATAGATTTTAAGCTAAGCCTTCTACTTCGCATTGATTTGAAGTTAAATCATGTGTTTCCCTGGGATTTGAATCTAACTCGTCTGATTCGCATGCACTTGAAGCTAAATCATTTATAAAACAAGTATTTGAAGCTATTCCATTTTTTTCTCATGGATTTGAAACTAAGCCTTCTAGTTCGCATTGATTTGAAGCTAAATCATGTGTTTCGCATGGATTCGAAGCTAACTCGTTTGTTTCGCCTGCATTTGAAGCTATTGCAATTAAGCCGCAAGTATTTGAAGGTAAATCATTTGATTCGCATGGATTTGAAGCTAAGCCTTCTACTTCACATTGATTTGAAGATAAATCATGTGGTTCGCTTGAATTTTAAGCTAACGAGTCTCTTTCACTTGCAGTTGAAGCTAAATCATGTATATCACAAGTATTTGCAACTAAGCCATGTGTTTCGCACGAATTTGAAGCTAAACCATGTGTTTCGGTTGAATTTATAGCTAAATCATTTGTTTCGCATGGAATTGAAGCTGACTCGTCTGTTTCGCCTGCATTTCAAGATAAATCATGTATATCACAAGTAGTTGAAGCTAAACCATTTGTTTCTCATGCATTCGAAAATAAGCCTTCTACTTCGCATTGTTTTGAAGCTAAATCAATTGTTTCGCGTGGATTTGACGCTAAATCCTTTGTTTCGCCTCAATTTGAAGCTATTCCATTTAAACCGCAAGTATTTGAAGTTTAATAATGTGTTTCCCTTGTATTTGAAGCTAACTCGTTTGTTTCGCATGCAGTTGTAGCTAAATCATGTATATAATAAATATTTGAAGCTAAACCACTTGTTTCGCATGGATTTGAAGCTAAGCCTAAAACTTCGCATTTATTTGAAGTTAAATCATGTGTTTCCCTGCGATTTGAAGCTTACTCGTTTGATTCGCATACGGTTGAAGCTGAATCATGTTTATCACAACTATTTGAAACTAAACCATTTGTTTCGCATGGACGTGGAGATAGTCTTTCTACTTAGCATGAATTTGAAGCTAAATCATGTTTATCACAAGTGTTTGATGCTAAACCATTTGTTTCGCATTGATTTGATGCGAAGCCTACTACTTCGCCATTATTTGGAGTTAAATCATGTGTATCTGTTGGATTTGGAGCTAACTCGTTTGATTCGCATGCAGTTGAAGCTAAGTCATGTTTATCACAAGTATCAGAATCCAAACCATTTGTTTCCTATTGATTAGAAGCTAAGCCTACTACTTCGCATTGATGTGAAGTTAAATCATGTGTTTCCCTTGGATTTGAAGCAAACTCGTTTGTTTCGCCTGCATTTGAAGCTATTTCATTTAATCCGCCAGTATTTGAAGGTAAATCATTTGTTTCGCATGGATTTGAAGCTAAGCCCTCTACGTTGCATTGATCTGAATTCAAATCATGTGTTTCCCTAGGATTTGAAGCTGACTCGTTTGATTCGCATGCAGTTGAGTCTAAATCATGTTTATCACACGTATTTGAACCTAAACCATTTGTTTCGCATGGATTTGAAGTTAAGCTTTCTACTTCGCATTGATTTGAAGCTAAATCATGTGTTTCGCATGGATTTGAATCTAACTCGATTGTTTCGAATGCATTTTATGCTATTTCATTTAAACCGCAGGTATTTGAAGCTACATCATGTGTTCCGCATGGATTTGAAGCTAACTCGTTTGTTTCGCCTGCATTTGAAGCTATTTCAATTAAGCCGCAAGTATTTGAATGTAAATCATTTGTTTCGCATGGATTTGAACCTAAGCCTTCTACTTCGCATTGATTTGAAGCTAAATCATGTGGTACGCTTGAATTTTAAGCTAACGAGTCTCTTTCACTTGCAGTTGAAGCTTAATCATGTATATCACAAGTATTTGCAACTAAGCCATGTGTTTCGCACGAATTTGAAGCAAAACCATCTGTTTCGCTTTAATTTATATCTAAATCATTTGTTTCGCATGGAATTGAAGCTGACTCGTCTGTTTCGCCTGCATTTCAAGATAAATCATGTATATGACAAGTAGTTGAAGCTAAACCATTTGTTTCTCATGGATTCGAAGATAAGCCTTCTACTTCGCATTGATTTGAAGCCAAATCATGTGTTTCGCATGGATTTGAAGCTAACTCGTTTGTTTCGCATCCAGTTGAATCTAAATCATGTATATCACAAGCATTTGAAGCTACACCATATGTTTCGCATGCATTCGAAGATAAGCCTTTTACCTCGCATTGATTTGAAGCTAAATCATGTGTTTCGCATGGATTCGAAGCTAACTCGTTTGTTTCGCCTGCATTTGAAGCTATTTCAATTAAGCCGCAAGTATTTGAAGGTAAATCATTTGTTTCGCATGGATTTGAACCTAAGCCTTCTACTTCGCATTGATTTGAAGCTAAATCATGTGGTACGCTTGAATTTTAAGCTAACGAGTCTCTTTCACTTGCAGTTGAAGCTTAATCATGTATATCACAAGTATTTGCAACTAAGCCATGTGTTTCGCACGAATTTGAAGCTAAACCATCTGTTTCGCTTTAATTTATATCTAAATCATTTGTTTCGCATGGAATTGAAGCTGACTCGTCTGTTTCGCCTGCATTTCAAGATAAATCATGTATATCACAAGTAGTTGAAGCTAAACCATTTGTTTCTCATGGATTCGAAGATAAGCCTTCTACTTCGCATTGATTTGAAGCCAAATCATGTGTTTCGCATGGATTTGAAGCTAACTCGTTTGTTTCGCATCCAGTTGAATCTAAATCATGTATATCACAAGCATTTGAAGCTACACCATATGTTTCGCATGCATTCGAAGATAAGCCTTATACCTCGCATTGATTTGAAGCTAAATCATGTGTTTCGCATGGATTCGAAGCTAACTCGTTTGTTTCGCCTGCATTTGAAGCTATTTCAATTAAGCCGCAAGTAGTTGAAGCTAAACCATTTGTTTCTCATGGATTCGAAGATAAGCCTACTACTTCGCATTGATTTGAAGCCAAATCATGTGTTTCGCATGGATTTGAAGCTAACTCGTTTGTTTCGCATCCAGTTGAATCTAAATCATGTATATCACAAGCATTTGAAGCTACACCATATGTTTCGCATGCATTCGAAGATAAGCCTTATACCTCGCATTGATTTGAAGCTAAATCATGTGTTTCGCATGGATTCGAAGCTAACTCGTTTGTTTCGCCTGCATTTGAAGCTATTTCAAATAAGCCGCAAGTATTTGAAGGTAAATCATTTGTTTCGCATGGATTTGAAGTTAAGCCTTCTACTTCGCATTGACTTGAAGCTAAATCATGTGTTTCGCATTGACTTGAAGCTAAATCATGTGTTTCGCATGGATTTGAAGCTAACTCGTTTCTACCGCCTGCATTTGGATCAATATCATTTATTTTCGCAAGTATTTGAAGCTAAATCATTCGTTTCGCATGGTTTTGTAGCTAAGCCTTCTACTTCGCATTGATTTGAAGCTGAATCATGTTTTTCGCATGGATTTGAATCTAACTCGTCTGATTCGCATGCAGTTGAACTTAAATCATGTATAAAACATGTATTTGAAGCTATTCCATTTTTTTCTCATGGATTTGAAACTAAGCCTTCTACTTCGCATTGATTTGAAGTTAAATCATGTGTTTCGCATGGATTCGAAGCTAACTCGTTTGTTTCGCCTGCATTTGAAGCTATTTCAATTAAGCCGCAAGTATTTGAAGGTAAATCATTTGTTTCGCATGGATTTGAAGCTAAGCCTTCTACTTCGCATTGATTTGAAGATAAATCATGTGGTTCGCTTGAATTTTAAGCTAACGAGTCTCTTGCACTTGCAGTTGAAGCTAAATCATGTATATCACAAGTATTTGCAACTAAGCCATGTGTTTCGCACGAATTTGAAGCTAAACCATGTGTTTCGCTTGAATTTATAGCTAAATCATTTGTTTCGCCTGCATTTCAAGATTAATCATGTATATCACAAGTAGTTGAAGCTAAACCATTTGTTTCTCATGGATTCGAAGATAAGCCTTCTACTTCGCATTGATTTGAAGCTAACTCATGTGTTTCGCATGGATTTGAAGCTAACTCGTTTGTTTGGCCTGCATTTAAAGCTACTTCATTTAAAACGCAAGTATTTGTAGGTAAATAATTTGTTTCGCATAGATTTTAAGCTAAGCCTTCTACTTCGCATTGATTTGAAGTTAAATCATGTGTTTCCCTGGGATTTGAATCTAACTCGTCTGATTCGCATGCACTTGAAGCTAAATCATTTATAAAACAAGTATTTGAAGCTATTCCATTTTTTTCTCATGGATTTGAAACTAAGCCTTCTAGTTCGCATTGATTTGAAGCTAAATCATGTGTTTCGCATGGATTCGAAGCTAACTCGTTTGTTTCGCCTGCATTTGAAGCTATTGCAATTAAGCCGCAAGTATTTGAAGGTAAATCATTTGATTCGCATGGATTTGAAGCTAAGCCTTCTACTTCACATTGATTTGAAGATAAATCATGTGGTTCGCTTGAATTTTAAGCTAACGAGTCTCTTTCACTTGCAGTTGAAGCTAAATCATGTATATCACAAGTATTTGCAACTAAGCCATGTGTTTCGCACGAATTTGAAGCTAAACCATGTGTTTCGGTTGAATTTATAGCTAAATCATTTGTTTCGCATGGAATTGAAGCTGACTCGTCTGTTTCGCCTGCATTTCAAGATAAATCATGTATATCACAAGTAGTTGAAGCTAAACCATTTGTTTCTCATGCATTCGAAAATAAGCCTTCTACTTCGCATTGTTTTGAAGCTAAATCAATTGTTTCGCGTGGATTTGACGCTAAATCCTTTGTTTCGCCTCAATTTGAAGCTATTCCATTTAAACCGCAAGTATTTGAAGTTTAATAATGTGTTTCCCTTGTATTTGAAGCTAACTCGTTTGTTTCGCATGCAGTTGTAGCTAAATCATGTATATAATAAATATTTGAAGCTAAACCACTTGTTTCGCATGGATTTGAAGCTAAGCCTAAAACTTCGCATTTATTTGAAGTTAAATCATGTGTTTCCCTGCGATTTGAAGCTTACTCGTTTGATTCGCATACGGTTGAAGCTGAATCATGTTTATCACAACTATTTGAAACTAAACCATTTGTTTCGCATGGACGTGGAGATAGTCTTTCTACTTAGCATGAATTTGAAGCTAAATCATGTTTATCACAAGTGTTTGATGCTAAACCATTTGTTTCGCATTGATTTGATGCGAAGCCTACTACTTCGCCATTATTTGGAGTTAAATCATGTGTATCTGTTGGATTTGGAGCTAACTCGTTTGATTCGCATGCAGTTGAAGCTAAGTCATGTTTATCACAAGTATCAGAATCCAAACCATTTGTTTCCTATTGATTAGAAGCTAAGCCTACTACTTCGCATTGATGTGAAGTTAAATCATGTGTTTCCCTTGGATTTGAAGCAAACTCGTTTGTTTCGCCTGCATTTGAAGCTATTTCATTTAATCCGCCAGTATTTGAAGGTAAATCATTTGTTTCGCATGGATTTGAAGCTAAGCCCTCTACGTTGCATTGATCTGAATTCAAATCATGTGTTTCCCTAGGATTTGAAGCTGACTCGTTTGATTCGCATGCAGTTGAGTCTAAATCATGTTTATCACACGTATTTGAACCTAAACCATTTGTTTCGCATGGATTTGAAGTTAAGCTTTCTACTTCGCATTGATTTGAAGCTAAATCATGTGTTTCGCATGGATTTGAATCTAACTCGATTGTTTCGAATGCATTTTATGCTATTTCATTTAAACCGCAGGTATTTGAAGCTACATCATGTGTTCCGCATGGATTTGAAGCTAACTCGTTTGTTTCGCCTGCATTTGAAGCTATTTCAATTAAGCCGCAAGTATTTGAATGTAAATCATTTGTTTCGCATGGATTTGAACCTAAGCCTTCTACTTCGCATTGATTTGAAGCTAAATCATGTGGTACGCTTGAATTTTAAGCTAACGAGTCTCTTTCACTTGCAGTTGAAGCTTAATCATGTATATCACAAGTATTTGCAACTAAGCCATGTGTTTCGCACGAATTTGAAGCAAAACCATCTGTTTCGCTTTAATTTATATCTAAATCATTTGTTTCGCATGGAATTGAAGCTGACTCGTCTGTTTCGCCTGCATTTCAAGATAAATCATGTATATGACAAGTAGTTGAAGCTAAACCATTTGTTTCTCATGGATTCGAAGATAAGCCTTCTACTTCGCATTGATTTGAAGCCAAATCATGTGTTTCGCATGGATTTGAAGCTAACTCGTTTGTTTCGCATCCAGTTGAATCTAAATCATGTATATCACAAGCATTTGAAGCTACACCATATGTTTCGCATGCATTCGAAGATAAGCCTTATACCTCGCATTGATTTGAAGCTAAATCATGTGTTTCGCATGGATTCGAAGCTAACTCGTTTGTTTCGCCTGCATTTGAAGCTATTTCAAATAAGCCGCAAGTATTTGAAGGTAAATCATTTGTTTCGCATGGATTTGAAGTTAAGCCTTCTACTTCGCATTGACTTGAAGCTAAATCATGTGTTTCGCATTGACTTGAAGCTAAATCATGTGTTTCGCATGGATTTGAAGCTAACTCGTTTCTACCGCCTGCATTTGGATCAATATCATTTATTTTCGCAAGTATTTGAAGCTAAATCATTCGTTTCGCATGGTTTTGTAGCTAAGCCTTCTACTTCGCATTGATTTGAAGCTGAATCATGTTTTTCGCATGGATTTGAATCTAACTCGTCTGATTCGCATGCAGTTGAACTTAAATCATGTATAAAACATGTATTTGAAGCTATTCCATTTTTTTCTCATGGATTTGAAACTAAGCCTTCTACTTCGCATTGATTTGAAGTTAAATCATGTGTTTCGCATGGATTCGAAGCTAACTCGTTTGTTTCGCCTGCATTTGAAGCTATTTCAATTAAGCCGCAAGTATTTGAAGGTAAATCATTTGTTTCGCATGGATTTGAAGCTAAGCCTTCTACTTCGCATTGATTTGAAGATAAATCATGTGGTTCGCTTGAATTTTAAGCTAACGAGTCTCTTGCACTTGCAGTTGAAGCTAAATCATGTATATCACAAGTATTTGCAACTAAGCCATGTGTTTCGCACGAATTTGAAGCTAAACCATGTGTTTCGCTTGAATTTATAGCTAAATCATTTGTTTCGCCTGCATTTCAAGATTAATCATGTATATCACAAGTAGTTGAAGCTAAACCATTTGTTTCTCATGGATTCGAAGATAAGCCTTCTACTTCGCATTGATTTGAAGCTAACTCATGTGTTTCGCATGGATTTGAAGCTAACTCGTTTGTTTGGCCTGCATTTAAAGCTACTTCATTTAAAACGCAAGTATTTGTAGGTAAATAATTTGTTTCGCATAGATTTTAAGCTAAGCCTTCTACTTCGCATTGATTTGAAGTTAAATCATGTGTTTCCCTGGGATTTGAATCTAACTCGTCTGATTCGCATGCACTTGAAGCTAAATCATTTATAAAACAAGTATTTGAAGCTATTCCATTTTTTTCTCATGGATTTGAAACTAAGCCTTCTAGTTCGCATTGATTTGAAGCTAAATCATGTGTTTCGCATGGATTCGAAGCTAACTCGTTTGTTTCGCCTGCATTTGAAGCTATTGCAATTAAGCCGCAAGTATTTGAAGGTAAATCATTTGATTCGCATGGATTTGAAGCTAAGCCTTCTACTTCACATTGATTTGAAGATAAATCATGTGCTTCGCTTGAATTTTAAGCTAACGAGTCTCTTTCACTTGCAGTTGAAGCTAAATCATGTATATCACAAGTATTTGCAACTAAGCCATGTGTTTCGCACGAATTTGAAGCTAAACCATGTGTTTCGGTTGAATTTATAGCTAAATCATTTGTTTCGCATGGAATTGAAGCTGACTCGTCTGTTTCGCCTGCATTTCAAGATAAATCATGTATATCACAAGTAGTTGAAGCTAAACCATTTGTTTCTCATGCATTCGAAAATAAGCCTTCTACTTCGCATTGTTTTGAAGCTAAATCAATTGTTTCGCGTGGATTTGACGCTAAATCCTTTGTTTCGCCTCAATTTGAAGCTATTCCATTTAAACCGCAAGTATTTGAAGTTTAATAATGTGTTTCCCTTGTATTTGAAGCTAACTCGTTTGTTTCGCATGCAGTTGTAGCTAAATCATGTATATAATAAATATTTGAAGCTAAACCACTTGTTTCGCATGGATTTGAAGCTAAGCCTAAAACTTCGCATTTATTTGAAGTTAAATCATGTGTTTCCCTGCGATTTGAAGCTTACTCGTTTGATTCGCATACGGTTGAAGCTGAATCATGTTTATCACAACTATTTGAAACTAAACCATTTGTTTCGCATGGACGTGGAGATAGTCTTTCTACTTAGCATGAATTTGAAGCTAAATCATGTTTATCACAAGTGTTTGATGCTAAACCATTTGTTTCGCATTGATTTGATGCGAAGCCTACTACTTCGCCATTATTTGGAGTTAAATCATGTGTATCTGTTGGATTTGGAGCTAACTCGTTTGATTCGCATGCAGTTGAAGCTAAGTCATGTTTATCACAAGTATCAGAATCCAAACCATTTGTTTCCTATTGATTAGAAGCTAAGCCTACTACTTCGCATTGATGTGAAGTTAAATCATGTGTTTCCCTTGGATTTGAAGCAAACTCGTTTGTTTCGCCTGCATTTGAAGCTATTTCATTTAATCCGCCAGTATTTGAAGGTAAATCATTTGTTTCGCATGGATTTGAAGCTAAGCCCTCTACGTTGCATTGATCTGAATTCAAATCATGTGTTTCCCTAGGATTTGAAGCTGACTCGTTTGATTCGCATGCAGTTGAGTCTAAATCATGTTTATCACACGTATTTGAACCTAAACCATTTGTTTCGCATGGATTTGAAGTTAAGCTTTCTACTTCGCATTGATTTGAAGCTAAATCATGTGTTTCGCATGGATTTGAATCTAACTCGATTGTTTCGAATGCATTTTATGCTATTTCATTTAAACCGCAGGTATTTGAAGCTACATCATGTGTTCCGCATGGATTTGAAGCTAACTCGTTTGTTTCGCCTGCATTTGAAGCTATTTCAATTAAGCCGCAAGTATTTGAATGTAAATCATTTGTTTCGCATGGATTTGAACCTAAGCCTTCTACTTCGCATTGATTTGAAGCTAAATCATGTGGTACGCTTGAATTTTAAGCTAACGAGTCTCTTTCACTTGCAGTTGAAGCTTAATCATGTATATCACAAGTATTTGCAACTAAGCCATGTGTTTCGCACGAATTTGAAGCAAAACCATCTGTTTCGCTTTAATTTATATCTAAATCATTTGTTTCGCATGGAATTGAAGCTGACTCGTCTGTTTCGCCTGCATTTCAAGATAAATCATGTATATGACAAGTAGTTGAAGCTAAACCATTTGTTTCTCATGGATTCGAAGATAAGCCTTCTACTTCGCATTGATTTGAAGCCAAATCATGTGTTTCGCATGGATTTGAAGCTAACTCGTTTGTTTCGCATCCAGTTGAATCTAAATCATGTATATCACAAGCATTTGAAGCTACACCATATGTTTCGCATGCATTCGAAGATAAGCCTTTTACCTCGCATTGATTTGAAGCTAAATCATGTGTTTCGCATGGATTCGAAGCTAACTCGTTTGTTTCGCCTGCATTTGAAGCTATTTCAATTAAGCCGCAAGTATTTGAAGGTAAATCATTTGTTTCGCATGGATTTGAACCTAAGCCTTCTACTTCGCATTGATTTGAAGCTAAATCATGTGGTACGCTTGAATTTTAAGCTAACGAGTCTCTTTCACTTGCAGTTGAAGCTTAATCATGTATATCACAAGTATTTGCAACTAAGCCATGTGTTTCGCACGAATTTGAAGCTAAACCATCTGTTTCGCTTTAATTTATATCTAAATCATTTGTTTCGCATGGAATTGAAGCTGACTCGTCTGTTTCGCCTGCATTTCAAGATAAATCATGTATATCACAAGTAGTTGAAGCTAAACCATTTGTTTCTCATGGATTCGAAGATAAGCCTTCTACTTCGCATTGATTTGAAGCCAAATCATGTGTTTCGCATGGATTTGAAGCTAACTCGTTTGTTTCGCATCCAGTTGAATCTAAATCATGTATATCACAAGCATTTGAAGCTACACCATATGTTTCGCATGCATTCGAAGATAAGCCTTATACCTCGCATTGATTTGAAGCTAAATCATGTGTTTCGCATGGATTCGAAGCTAACTCGTTTGTTTCGCCTGCATTTGAAGCTATTTCAATTAAGCCGCAAGTAGTTGAAGCTAAACCATTTGTTTCTCATGGATTCGAAGATAAGCCTACTACTTCGCATTGATTTGAAGCCAAATCATGTGTTTCGCATGGATTTGAAGCTAACTCGTTTGTTTCGCATCCAGTTGAATCTAAATCATGTATATCACAAGCATTTGAAGCTACACCATATGTTTCGCATGCATTCGAAGATAAGCCTTATACCTCGCATTGATTTGAAGCTAAATCATGTGTTTCGCATGGATTCGAAGCTAACTCGTTTGTTTCGCCTGCATTTGAAGCTATTTCAAATAAGCCGCAAGTATTTGAAGGTAAATCATTTGTTTCGCATGGATTTGAAGTTAAGCCTTCTACTTCGCATTGACTTGAAGCTAAATCATGTGTTTCGCATTGACTTGAAGCTAAATCATGTGTTTCGCATGGATTTGAAGCTAACTCGTTTCTACCGCCTGCATTTGGATCAATATCATTTATTTTCGCAAGTATTTGAAGCTAAATCATTCGTTTCGCATGGTTTTGTAGCTAAGCCTTCTACTTCGCATTGATTTGAAGCTGAATCATGTGTTTCGCATGGATTTGAAGCTAACTCGTTTGTTTGGCCTGCATTTAAAGCTACTTCATTTAAAACGCAAGTATTTGTAGGTAAATAATTTGTTTCGCATAGATTTTAAGCTAAGCCTTCTACTTCGCATTGATTTGAAGTTAAATCATGTGTTTCCCTGGGATTTGAATCTAACTCGTCTGATTCGCATGCACTTGAAGCTAAATCATTTATAAAACAAGTATTTGAAGCTATTCCATTTTTTTCTCATGGATTTGAAACTAAGCCTTCTAGTTCGCATTGATTTGAAGCTAAATCATGTGTTTCGCATGGATTCGAAGCTAACTCGTTTGTTTCGCCTGCATTTGAAGCTATTGCAATTAAGCCGCAAGTATTTGAAGGTAAATCATTTGATTCGCATGGATTTGAAGCTAAGCCTTCTACTTCACATTGATTTGAAGATAAATCATGTGCTTCGCTTGAATTTTAAGCTAACGAGTCTCTTTCACTTGCAGTTGAAGCTAAATCATGTATATCACAAGTATTTGCAACTAAGCCATGTGTTTCGCACGAATTTGAAGCTAAACCATGTGTTTCGGTTGAATTTATAGCTAAATCATTTGTTTCGCATGGAATTGAAGCTGACTCGTCTGTTTCGCCTGCATTTCAAGATAAATCATGTATATCACAAGTAGTTGAAGCTAAACCATTTGTTTCTCATGCATTCGAAAATAAGCCTTCTACTTCGCATTGTTTTGAAGCTAAATCAATTGTTTCGCGTGGATTTGACGCTAAATCCTTTGTTTCGCCTCAATTTGAAGCTATTCCATTTAAACCGCAAGTATTTGAAGTTTAATAATGTGTTTCCCTTGTATTTGAAGCTAACTCGTTTGTTTCGCATGCAGTTGTAGCTAAATCATGTATATAATAAATATTTGAAGCTAAACCACTTGTTTCGCATGGATTTGAAGCTAAGCCTAAAACTTCGCATTTATTTGAAGTTAAATCATGTGTTTCCCTGCGATTTGAAGCTTACTCGTTTGATTCGCATACGGTTGAAGCTGAATCATGTTTATCACAACTATTTGAAACTAAACCATTTGTTTCGCATGGACGTGGAGATAGTCTTTCTACTTAGCATGAATTTGAAGCTAAATCATGTTTATCACAAGTGTTTGATGCTAAACCATTTGTTTCGCATTGATTTGATGCGAAGCCTACTACTTCGCCATTATTTGGAGTTAAATCATGTGTATCTGTTGGATTTGGAGCTAACTCGTTTGATTCGCATGCTGTTGAAGCTAAGTCATGTTTATCACAAGTATCAGAATCCAAACCATTTGTTTCGTATTGATTAGAAGCTAAGCCTACTACTTCGCATTGATGTGAAGTTAAATCATGTGTTTCCCTTGGATTTGAAGCAAACTCGTTTGTTTCGCCTGCATTTGAAGCTATTTCATTTAAACCGCCAGTATTTGAAGGTAAATTATTTGTTTCGCATGGATTTGAAGCTAAGCCCTCTACGTTGCATTGATCTGAATTCAAATCATGTGTTTCCCTAGGATTTGAAGCTGACTCGTTTGATTCGCATGCAGTGGAGTCTAAATCATGTTTATCACACGTATTTGAACCTAAACCATTTGTTTCGCATGGATTTGAAGTTAAGCCTTCTACTTCGAATTGATTTGAAGCTAAATCATGTGTTTCGCATGGATTTGAATCTAACTCGATTGTTTCGCCTGCATTTTATGCTATTTCATTTAAACCGCAGGTATTTGAAGCTACATCATGTGTTCCGCATGGATTTGAAGCTAACTCGTTTGTTTCGCCTGCATTTGAAGCTATTTCAATTAAGCCGCAAGTATTTGAAGGTAAATCATTTGTTTCGCATGGATTTGTACCTAAGCCTTCTACGTCGCATTGATTTGAAGCTAAATCATGTGGTACGCTTGAATTTTAAGCTAACGAGTCTCTTTCACTTGCAGTTGAAGCTAAATCATGTATATCACAAGTATTTGCAACTAAGCCATGTGTTTCGCACGAATTTGAAGCTAAACCATGTGTTTCGCTTGAATTTATAGCTAAATCATTTGTTACGCATGAAATTGAAGCTGACTCGTCTGTTTCGCCTGCATTTCAAGTTAAATCATGTATATCACAGGTAGTTGAAGCTAAACCATTTGTTTCTCATGGATTCGAAGATAAGCCTTCTACTTCGTATTGATTTGAAGCCAAATCATGTGTTTCGCATGGATTTGAAGCTAACTCGTTTGTTTCGCATCCAGTTGAATCTAAATCATGTATATCACAAGCATTTGAAGCTACACCATATGTTTCGCATAGATTTTAAGCTAAGCCTTCTACTTCGCATTGATTTGAAGTTAAATCATGTGTTTCCCTGGGATTTGAATCTAACTCGTCTGATTCGCATGCACTTGAAGCTAAATCATTTATAAAACAAGTATTTGAAGCTATTCCATTTTTTTCTCATGGATTTGAAACTAAGCCTTCTAGTTCGCATTGATTTGAAGCTAAATCATGTGTTTCGCATTGATTTGAAGTTAAATCATGTGTTTCCCTGCGATTTGAAGCTTACTCGTTTGATTCGCATACAGTTGAAGCTGAATCATGTTTATCACAACTATTTGAAACTAAACCATTTGTTTCGCATGGACGTGGAGATAGTCTTTCTACTTAGCATGAATTTGAAGCTAAATCATGTTTATCACAAGTCTTTGATGCTAAACCATTTGTTTCGCATTGATTTGATGCGAAGCCTACTACTTCGCCCTTATTTGGAGTTAAATCATGTGTATCTGTTGGATTTGGAGCTAACTCGTTTGATTCGCATGCAGTTGAAGCTAAGTCATGTTTATCACAAGTATCAGAATCCAAACCATTTGTTTCCTATTGATTAGAAGCTAAGCCTACTACTTCGCATTGATGTGAAGTTAAATCATGTGTTTCCCTTGGATTTGAAGCAAACTCGTTTGTTTCGCCTGCATTTGAAGCTATTTCATTTAATCCGCCAGTATTTGAAGGTAAATCATTTGTTTCGCATGGATTTGAAGCTAAGCCCTCTACGTTGCATTGATCTGAATTCAAATCATGTGTTTCCCTAGGATTTGAAGCTGACTCGTTTGATTCGCATGCAGTTGAGTCTAAATCATGTTTATCACACGTATTTGAACCTAAACCATTTGTTTCGCATGGATTTGAAGTTAAGCTTTCTACTTCGCATTGATTTGAAGCTAAATCATGTGTTTCGCATGGATTTGAATCTAACTCGATTGTTTCGAATGCATTTTATGCTATTTCATTTAAACCGCAGGTATTTGAAGCTACATCATGTGTTCCGCATGGATTTGAAGCTAACTCGTTTGTTTCGCCTGCATTTGAAGCTATTTCAATTAAGCCGCAAGTATTTGAAGGTAAATCATTTGTTTCGCATGGATTTGAACCTAAGCCTTCTACTTCGCATTGATTTGAAGCTAAATCATGTGGTACGCTTGAATTTTAAGCTAACGAGTCTCTTTCACTTGCAGTTGAAGCTTAATCATGTATATCACAAGTATTTGCAACTAAGCCATGTGTTTCGCACGAATTTGAAGCAAAACCATCTGTTTCGCTTTAATTTATATCTAAATCATTTGTTTCGCATGGAATTGAAGCTGACTCGTCTGTTTCGCCTGCATTTCAAGATAAATCATGTATATGACAAGTAGTTGAAGCTAAACCATTTGTTTCTCATGGATTCGAAGATAAGCCTTCTACTTCGCATTGATTTGAAGCCAAATCATGTGTTTCGCATGGATTTGAAGCTAACTCGTTTGTTTCGCATCCAGTTGAATCTAAATCATGTATATCACAAGCATTTGAAGCTACACCATATGTTTCGCATGCATTCGAAGATAAGCCTTTTACCTCGCATTGATTTGAAGCTAAATCATGTGTTTCGCATGGATTCGAAGCTAACTCGTTTGTTTCGCCTGCATTTGAAGCTATTTCAATTAAGCCGCAAGTATTTGAAGGTAAATCATTTGTTTCGCATGGATTTGAACCTAAGCCTTCTACTTCGCATTGATTTGAAGCTAAATCATGTGGTACGCTTGAATTTTAAGCTAACGAGTCTCTTTCACTTGCAGTTGAAGCTTAATCATGTATATCACAAGTATTTGCAACTAAGCCATGTGTTTCGCACGAATTTGAAGCTAAACCATCTGTTTCGCTTTAATTTATATCTAAATCATTTGTTTCGCATGGAATTGAAGCTGACTCGTCTGTTTCGCCTGCATTTCAAGATAAATCATGTATATGACAAGTAGTTGAAGCTAAACCATTTGTTTCTCATGGATTCGAAGATAAGCCTTCTACTTCGCATTGATTTGAAGCCAAATCATGTGTTTCGCATGGATTTGAAGCTAACTCGTTTGTTTCGCATCCAGTTGAATCTAAATCATGTATATCACAAGCATTTGAAGCTACACCATATGTTTCGCATGCATTCGAAGATAAGCCTTATACCTCGCATTGATTTGAAGCTAAATCATGTGTTTCGCATGGATTCGAAGCTAACTCGTTTGTTTCGCCTGCATTTGAAGCTATTTCAATTAAGCCGCAAGTATTTGAAGGTAAATCATTTGTTTCGCATGGATTTGAAGATAAACCTTCTACTCCGCATTGATTTGAAGATAAATCATGTGGTTCGCTTGAATTTTAAGCTAACGAGTCTCTTGCACTTGCAGTTGAAGCTAAATCATGTATATCACAAGTATTTGCAACTAAGCCATGTGTTTCGCACGAATTTGAAGCTAAACCATGTGTTTCGGTTGAATTTATAGCTAAATCATTTGTTTCGCATGGAATTGAAGCTGACTCGTCTGTTTCGCCTGCATTTCAAGATAAATCATGTATATCACAAGTAGTTGAAGCTAAACCATTTGTTTCTCATGCACTCGAAAATAAGCCTTCTACTTCGCATTGTTTTGAAGCTAAATCAATTGTTTCGCGTGGATTTGACGCTAAATCCTTTGTTTCGCCTCAACTTGAAGCTATTCCATTTAAACCGCAAGTATTTGAAGTTTAATAATGTGTTTCCCTTGTATTTGAAGCTAACTCGTTTGTTTCGCATGCAGTTGTAGCTAAATCATGTATATAATAAATATTTGAAGCTAAACCACTTGTTTCGCATGGATTTGAAGCTAAGCCTAAAACTTCGCATTTATTTGAAGTTAAATCATGTGTTTCCCTGCGATTTGAAGCTTACTCGTTTGATTCGCATACAGTTGAAGCAGAATCATGTTTATCACAACTATTTGAAACTAAACCATTTGTTTCGCATGGACGTGGAGATAGTCTTTCTACTTAGCATGAATTTGAAGCTAAATCATGTTTATCACAAGTGTTTGATGCTAAACCATTTGTTTCGCATGGATTTGAAGTTTAGCCTTCTACTTCGCATTGACTTGAAGCTAAATCATGTGTTTCGCATGGATTTGAAGCTAACTCGTTTGTTTCGCCTGCATTTGAAACTACTCCTTCTACTTTGCATTGATTTGAAGCTAAATAAATTGTTTCGCATGGATTTGAAGCTAAGCCTTCTACTTCGCATTGATTTGAAGCTGAATCATGTGTTTCGCTTGGATTTGAAGCTCACTCGTTTGTTTCGCCTGCATTTGAAGCTATATCGCTTATATCGCAAGTATATGAAGCTAAATAATTTGCGTCGCATGCATTTGATGCTAAGCCTTCTACTTCGCATTGATTTGAATCTAAATCATGTGTTTCGCATGGATTTGAAAATAACTCGTTTGGATCGCATGCAGTTGAAGCTAAATTATGTATATTACAAGTATTAGAAGCTGAAACATTTGTTTCGCATGAATATTAAGCTAAACCATGTGTTTCGCTTGAATTTAAAACTAAATCATGTGTTTCGCATGGATTTGAAGCTAACTGGTTTGTTTGGCATGCATTTGAATCTATATCACTTATTTCGCAAGTATCGGAAGCTAAATCATTTGTGTCTCATGGATTTGTTGCTAAACCATTTACATCGCATTGATTTGAAGCTAAATCATGTGTTTCGCATGGATTTGAAAGTAACTCGTTTGTTTGGCATGCAGTTGAAGCTTAATCATGTGTTTCGCGTGGATTTGAATCTATCTCGTTTGTTTCGCAACCAGTTGAAGCTAAATCATTTGTGTCGCAAGTATTTGGTGTTAACTCATTTGTTTCTAATGGATTTGAAGCTAAACCTTCTACTTCGCGTTCATTTGACGCTAAATCATGAGTTTCGCATGCATTTGAAACTAAACCTTATATTTCGCATTCATTTGAAGCTAAATCGTGTGTTTTGCATGCATTTGTAGCTAACTCGTTTGTTTCGCCTGCAGTTGAAGCTAAATCATGTTTATCACAAGTATCTGAATCCAAACCATTTGTATCGCAAGAATATGAAGCTAAACCATGCGTTTCGCATGCAGTTGAAGCTAAATCATGTGTTTCGCATGGATTTGGAGCTGACTCGTTTGTTTCGCATTCAGTTGAATCTAAATCATGTATATCACAAGTATTTGAAGGTAAACCATTTGTTTCGCATGGATTTGAAGCTAAGTCTTCTACTTCGCATTTATTTGAAGCTAAATCATGTTTATCACAAGTATCTGAATCTAAACCATCTGTTTCGGAAGAATATGAAGCTAAACCGTGTGTTTCGCATGAATTGGAAGCTAAATCATGTGTTTCGCATGGATTTGAAGCTAACTCGTTTGTTTCGCGTGCATTTGAGTATAAATCATATTTATCACAAGTATTTGAAGCTAAACCATTTGTTTCTCATGGATTCGAAGATAAGCCTTCTACTTCGCATTGATTTGAAGCCAAATCATGTGTTTCGCATGGATTTGAAGCTAACTCGTTTGTTTCGCATCCAGTTGAATCTAAATCATGTATATCACAAGCATTTGAAGCTACACCATATGTTTCGCATGCATTCGAAGATAAGCCTTCTACCTCGCATTGATTTGAAGCTAAATCATGTGTTTCACATGGATTTGTAGCTAACTCGTTTGTTTCGCATGCAGTTGAACCAAAATCATGTATATCTCATGTATTTGAAGCTGAACCATTTGTTTCGCATGGTTTCGAAGATAAGACTTCTACTTCGCATTGATTTGAAGCTAAATAATGTGTTCCGCTTGGATTTGAAGCTAAGCCTTCTACTTCGCATTCATTTGAAGCTAACTCATGTGTTTCGCTTGGATTTGTAGCTAACACGTTTGTTTCGCATGCAGTTGAACCTAAATCATGCATATCTCAAGTATTTGAAGCTGAACCATTTGTTTCGCTTGGATTGGAAAATAAGACTTCTACTTCGCATTGATTTGAATCTAAATCAAGTGTTTCGCTTGGATTTGAAGCTAACTCGTTCGTTTCGCATACAGTTGAAGCTAAATCAAGTATATCACAAGTATTTGAAGCTGAACCCTTCGTTACGCTTGAATATTATGCTATACCATGTGTTTCGCTTCAATATTACTCTAAACCATGTGTTTCGTATGAATTTGAAGCTAAATCATGTGTTTCGCATGGATTTGAAGCTAACTCGTTTGTACCGCCTGCATTTGGATCAATATCATTTATTTTCGCAAGTATTTGAACTAAAATCATTCGTTTCGCATGGATTTGAAGCTAAGCCTTCTACTTCGCATTGATTTGAAGCTAACTCGTTTGTTTCGCATTCAGTTGAAGCTAAATCATTTGTATCGCAAGTATGTGGAGCTGAATCACTTGTTTGGTATGGATTTGTATCCAAACCTTCTACTTCGCATTGATTTGAAGCTAATTCATGTGTTTCGAATGATTGTGAAGCTAACTCGATTTTTGCGCATGCATTTGAAGCTAAATCGTGTATATCACAAGTATTTGAAGGTAAATCATTTGATTCGCATGGATTTGTAGCTAACTCGTTTGTTTCGCATGCAGTTGAAGCGAAATCACGTATATCACAAGTATTTGAATCTAAACCATTTGATTCGCATGAATTTGTAGCTAACTCGTTTGTTTCGCATACAGTTGAACCTAAATCATGTATATCTCAAGTATTTCAAGCTGAACCATTTGTTTCGCATGGTTTCGAAGATAAGACTTCTACTTCGAATTGATTTGAAGCTAAATCAAGTATTTCGCTTGGATTTGAAGCTATCTCGTTTGTTTCGCATGCATTTGAAGCTATATCATTTATATCGCAAGTATTTGAAGCTAAATCATTCGTGTCGTATGGATTTGAAGCTGAGCATTCTACTTCGCTTTGGTTTGAAGCTAAATCATGTGTTACGCTTGGATTTGAAGCTAACTCGTTGGTTTCGCATGCAGTTGAAGCTAAATCATGTATATCACAAGTATTTGAAGCTGAACCATTCGTTTCGCTTGAATATTAAGCTAAACCATGTGTTTTGCTTCAATATTACGCTAAACCATGTGTTTCGTTTGAATTTGAAGCTCAATCATGTGTTTCGCAAGGTTTTGTAGTCAAGCCTTCTACATCGCAATGATTTGAACCTAAATCATGTTTTTCGCTTGGATTTAAAGCCAACTCTTTTGTTTCGCCTGCATTTCAAGCTATATCACATATTTCGCAAGTATTTGAAGCTAAATCATTTGTGCCGCCTGGATTTGAAGCTAAGCCTTCTACTTCGCATTGATTTGAAGCTAAATCATGTGTTTCGAATGAATTTGAAGCTAATTCATGTGTTTCGCATGGACTTGAAGCTAAATCGTTTGTTTCGCCTGCATTTGAAGCTATATCACTTATATTCGCAAGTATTTGAAGCTAACTCAATCTTTCGCATGTATTTGAAGGTAAGCCTTCTACTTCGCATTGATTTGTAGCTAAATCATGTGTTTCGCTTGGATTTGAAGCTAACTCGATGGATAGGCGTGCAGTTGAAGCTAAATCACGTATATCACAAGTATTTGAAGTTAAACCATTTGATACGCATGGATTTGAAACTAACCCTTCTACTTCGCATTGATTTGAAGCTAAATCATGCGTTGCGCAAGGATTTGAAGCTAACTCGTTTGTTTCCCCTGCATTTGAAGGTATAACACTTATATCTCAGGTAATTGAAGCTAAATCATTCGTGTCGCATGGATTCGAAGCTAAGCCTTCTACTTCGCATTGATTTGAACCTACATCATGTGTTTCGCATGGATTCGAAGCTAACTCGTTTGTTTCGCTTCCAGTTGAAGTTTAATCACTTATATCGCAAGTATTTGAAGCTGAACCATTTGTTCGGCTTGAATATTAAGCTAAACCATGTGTTTCGCATGAATTTGAAGCTAAATCATGTGTTTCGCCTGGACTTGAAGCTAGCTGGTTTGTTTTGACTGCATATGAAGCTATATCACTTATAATCGCAAGTATTTGAAGCTAAACCATTCGTTTCGCATGTATTTGAAGCTAAGCCTCCTACTTCGCATGAATTTGAAGCTAAATCATGCGTTTCGCGTGGATTTAAAGCTATCTCGTTTGTTTCGCATGGAGTTGAAGCTAAATCATGTTTATCAAATGTAGCTGAATCTAAACCATCTCTTTCGAAAGAATATGAAGCTAAGCCTTCTACTTCGCATTCATTTGAAGCTAAATCGTGTGTTTCACTTGGATTTGATGCTAACTCGTTTTTTTCGCATGCAGTTGAAGATAAATCATGTGTATCACAACTATTTGAAGCTGAACCATTTGTTTCGCATGAATATTAAGCTAAACTATGTGTTTCGAATGAATTTGAAGCTAAATCATGTGTTTCGCATGGATTTGAAACTAACCCGTTTGTTCCGCCTGCATTTGAAGCTAAATCATTTATGTCACAAGTATTTGAAACTAAACCATTTGTTTCACATGGATTCGTATATAAGCCTTCTACTTCGTACTGATTTAAAGCTAAATCATGTGTTTTGCATGGATTTGAAGCAAACTCGTTTGTTTCACATGCAGTTGAAGCTAAATCATGTATATCACAAGAATTTGAAGCTAAACCATTCGTTTCGCTTGGATTTGAAGCTAAGCCTTCTGCTTCGCGTTGATTCGAAGCTAAATCATGTGTTTCGCTTGGATATGAAGCTAACTCGGTTTTTTGAATTCACTTGAAGCTAAATCATGTATATCATAAGCATTTCAATCTAAACCATTTGATTTGCTTGGATTTGAAGATAAGCCTTCTACTGCGCATTGATTTGAAGCTAAATCATGTGTTTCGCACGGATTTGAAGCTAACTCGTTTGTTTCGCATGAATTTGAAGCTATATCACATATATCGCAAGTATTTTAAGCTCATTCATTCGTTTCTCATGGATTTGAAGCTAAGCCTTCAACTTCCCATTGATTTGAAGCTAAATCATATGTTTCGCATGAAGTTGAAGCTAACTCGTTTGTTTCGCCTGTATTTGAAGCTATATCACTTCTATTCGAAGGATTTGAAGGTCAATCGTTTGATTCGCATGGATTTGAATCTAAGCCTTCTATTTCGTATTGATTTGAAGCTAAATCATGTGTTTCGCATGGATTCGAAGATGAGCTTTCTACTTCGCATGAATTTGAAGCTAAATCATGTGTTTCGCTTGGATTTGAAGCTAAGGAGTTTGTTTCGCATGCAGTTGAATCTATTTCATTTAAACCGCAAGTATTTGATGGTAAATCATTTGTTTCGTATAGATTTTTAAGCTAAGCCTTCTACTTCGCATTTATTTGAAGTTAAATCATGTGTTTCCCTGGGATTTGAAACTAACTCGTTTGACTCGCATGCAGTTGAAGCGAAATCATGTTTATCACAAGTATTTGAAGCTAAACCATTTGTTTCTCATGGATTCGAAGATAAGCTTTCTACTTCGCATTGATTTGAAGCTAACTCTTGTGTTTCGCATGGATTTGAAGCTAACTCGTTTTTTTCGCATGCAGTTGAAGCTAAATCATGTATATCACAAGTATCTGAACTTAAACCATCTGTTTCGCAAGAATATGAAGCTAAACCATGTGCTTCGAATGAATTTGAATCTAATTCATGCGTTTCGCATGGACTCGAAGCAAACTCGTTTGTTTCCCCTGCATTTGAAGCTATATCACTTATATCTCAGGTAATTGAAGCTAAATCATTCGTGTCGCATGGATTTGAAACTAAGCCTTCTACTTCGCATTGATTTGAACCTACACCATGTGTTTCGCAGGGATTTGAAGCTAAAACGTTTGTTTCGCATGCAGTTGAAGCCAAATCATGTATATCACAAGTATTTGAAGCTAAACCATTCGTTTCGCATGGATTTGAAGCTAATCCTTCTACTTCGCATTGATTTGAAGCTAAACCATTTGTTTCGCATGGATTCGAAGATAAGCACCTACTTCGCATTGATTTGAAGACAAATCATGTGTTTCGAATGAATGTGAAGCTAACTCGTTTGATTCGCATGCATTTGAAGCTACATCGTTTATATCGCAAGTACTTGAAGCCAAATCATGTGTTTCGCATGGATTTGAAGCTAACTCGTTTGCTACGCCTGCATTTGAAGCTATTTCATTTTAACCGCAACGTATTTGAAGGTAAATCATTTGTTTCTCATGGATTTGAAGCTAAGCCTTCTTCTTCGCATTGATTTGAAGTTAAATCATGTGAATCCCTGGGCTTTGAAGTTAACTCGTTTGATTCGCATGCAGTTGAATCTAAATCATGTTTATCACAAGTATTTGAAGATAAATCATTTGTTTCGCATGGATTTGAAGCTAAACCTTCTACCTCGCATTGATTGGAAGATAGGTCTTGTGTTTCGCATGGATTTGAGCCTAAATCTTTTGTTTCGCATGCAGTTGCAGCTAAATCATCTATATCGCAAATGTTTGAAGCTAAATCATTTCTTTCGCATGGATTTGAAGATAAACCTTCTACTCCGCATTGATTTGAAGCTCAATCATGTATTTCGCATGGATTCGAAGCTAACTCGTTTGTTTCGCTTCCAGTTGAAGTTTTATCACTTATATCGCAAGTATTTGAAGCTAAACAATTTCATTCGCACGGATTTGAAGCTGAGCCTTCTACTTCACCTTGATTTGAAGCTGAATCATGTGCTTCTCATTGATTTGAAACTAACTCGTATGTTTCGCATGCTGTTGAAGGCAAATCATGTAAATCACAAGTACTTGAATCTGAACCATTTGTTCGGCTTGAATATTAAGCTAAACCATGTGTTTCGCATGAATTTGAAGCTAAATCATGTGTTTCGCCTGGACTTGAAGCTAGCTGGTTTGTTTCGACTGCATATGAAGCTATATCACTTATAATCGCAAGTATTTGAAGCTAAACCATTCGTTTCGCATGTATTTGAAGCTAAGCCTCCTACTTCGCATGAATTTGAAGCTAAATCATGTGTTTCGCACGGATTTGAAGCTAACTCGTTTGTTTCGCATGCAGTTGTAGCTAAATCACGTATATCACAAGTATTTGAAGCTAAACCAATTGATTGGCATGGATTTGAGTCTGAGCCTTCTACTTCGCAATGATTTGAAACTAAATCAGTGTTTTGCTTGTATTTGAAGCTAACTCGTTTGTTTCGCATGCAGTTGGAGCTAAGTCATGTATATCACAAGTATTTCAAGCTGAACCATTTGTTTCGCATTTATTTGAAGCTAATCCTTCTACTTCGCATTGATTTGAAGCTAAATCATGTGTTTCGCATGGATTTGAAGCTAACTCCATTGTTTCGCCCGCATTTGTAGCTATATCACTCATATTAGCAAGTATTTGAAACTAAATCATTTGTTTCGCATGAATATTAAGCTAAACGATGTTTTTCGTATGAATTTGAAGCGGAATCATGTGTTTCGCATGGATTTGAAGCTATCTCGTTTGTTTCGCATGAATTTGAAGCTATATCACATATATCGCAAGTATTTGAATCTCATTCATTCGTTTCTCATGGATTTGAAGCTAAGCCTTCAACTTCCCATTGATTTGAAGCTAAATCATATGTTTCGCATGAAGTTGAAGCTAACTCGTTTGTTTCGCCTGCATTTGAAGCTATATCACTTCTATTCGCACGTATTTGAAGGTCAATCATTTGATTCGCATGGATTTTAAGCGAAACCTTCTACTTCGCATTGATTTGCAGTTAAAGCATGTGATTCCCTAGGATTTGAAGCTAACTCGTTTGATTCGCATGCAGTTGAAGCTAATTCATGCTTATCACAAGTATTTGAAGCTGAACCATTTGTTTCGCATGGATTTGAAGTTAAGCCTTCTACTTCGCATTGACTTGAAGCTAAATCATGTGTTTCGCATTGACTTGAAGCCAAATCATGTGTTTCGCATGGATTTGAAGCTAACTCGTTTGTTTCGCATCCAGTTGAATCTAAATCATGTATATCACAAGCATTTGAAGCTATACCATATGTTCCGCATGCATTCGAAGATAAGCCTTTTACCTCGCATTGATTTGAAGCTAAATCATGTGTTTCGCATGGATTCGAAGCTAACTCGTTTGTTTCGCCTGCATTTGAAGCTATTTCAATTAAGCCGCAAGTATTTGAAGGTAAATCATTTGTTTCGCATGGATTTGAAGCTAAGCCTTCTACTTCGCATTGATTTGAAGCTAAATCATGTGGTTCAATTGAATTTTAAGCTAACGAGTCTCTTTCACTTGCAGTTGAAGCTAAATCATGTATATCACAAGTATTTGCAACTAAGCCATGTGTTTCGCACGAATTTGAAACTAAACCATGTGTTTCGCTTGAATTTATGGCTAAATCATTTGTTTCGCATGGAATTGAAGCTGACTCGTCTGTTTCGCCTGCATTTCAAGATAAATCATGTATATCACAAGTAGTTGAAGCTAAACCATTTGTTTCTCATGGATTCGAAGATAAGCCTTCTACTTCGCATTGATTTGAAGCCAAATCATGTGTTTCGCATGGATTTGAAGCTAACTCGTTTGTTTCGCATCCAGTTGAATCTAAATCATGTATATCACAAGCATTTGAAGCTACACCATATGTTTCGCATAGATTTTAAGCTAAGCCTTCTACTTCGCATTGATTTGAAGTTAAATCATGTGTTTCCCTGGGATTTGAATCTAACTCGTCTGATTCGCATGCACTTGAAGCTAAATCATTTATAAAACAAGTATTTGAAGCTATTCCATTGTTTTCTCATGGATTTGAAACTAAGCCTTCTAGTTCGCATTGATTTGAAGCTAAATCATGTGTTTCGCATGGATTCGAAGCTAACTCGTTTGTTTCGCCTGCATTTGAAGCTATTGCAATTAAGCCGCAAGTATTTGAAGGTAAATCATTTGATTCGCATGGATTTTAAGCGAAACCTTCTACTTCGCATTGATTTGCAGTTAAATCATGTGATTCCCTGGGATTTGAAGCTAACTCGTTTGATTCGCATGCAGTTGAAGCTAATTCATGCTTATCACAAGTATTTGAAGCTGAACCATTTGTTTCGCATGGATTTGAAGTTAAGCCTTCTACTTCGCATTGACTTGAAGCCAAATCATGTGTTTCGCATGGATTTAAAGCTAACTCGTTTGTTTCGCATGGATTTGAAACTACTCCTTCTACTTTGCATTGATTTGAAGTTAAATAAATTGTTTCGCATGGATTTGAAGCTAAGCCTTCTACTTCGCATTGATTTGAAGCTGAATCATGTGTTTCGCTTGGATTTGAATCTCACTCGTTTGTTTCGCCTGCATTTGTAGCTATATCACTCATATTAGCAAGTATTTGAAACTAAATCATTTGTTTCGCATGAATATTAAGCTAAACCATGTGTTTCGCTTGAATTTAAAACTAAATCATGTGTTTCGCATGGATTTGAAGCTAACTGGTTTGTTTGGCATGCATTTGAATCTATATCACTTATTTCGCAAGTATCGGAAGCTAAATCATTTGTGTCTCATGGATTTGTTGCTAAACCATTTACATCGCATTGATTTGAAGCTAAATCATGTGTTTCGCATGGATTTGAAAGTAACTCGTTTGTTTGGCAAGCAGTTGAAGCTTAATCATGTGTTTCGCGTGGATTTGAATCTATCTCGTTTGTTTCGCAACCAGTTGAAGCTAAATCATTTGTGTCGCAAGTATTTGGTGTTAACTCATTTGTTTCTAATGGATTTGAAGCTAAACCTTCTACTTCGCATTCATTTGACGCTAAATCATGTGTTTCGCATGGATTTGGAGCTGACTCGTTTGTTTCGCATTCAGTTGAATCTAAATCATGTATATCACAAGTATTTGAAGGTAAACCATTTGTTTCGCATGGATTTGAAGCTAAGTCTTCTACTTCGCATTTATTTGAAGCTAAATCATGTTTATCACAAGTATCTGAATTTAAACCATCTGTTTCGGAAGAATATGAAGCTAAACCGTGTGTTTCGCATGAATTGGAAGCTAAATCATGTGTTTCGCATGGATTTGAAGCTAACTCGATTGTTTCGCGTGCATTTGAGTATAAATCATATTTATCACAAGTATTTGAAGCTAAACCATTTGTTTCTCATGGATTCGAAGATAAGCCTTCTACTTCGCATTGATTTGACGCCAAATCATGTGTTTCGCATGGATTTGAAGCTAACTCGTTTGTTTCTCATCCAGTTGAATCTAAATCATGTATATCACAAGAATTTGAAGCTACACCATATGTTTCGCATGCATTCGATGATAAGCCTTCTACCTCGCATTGATTTGAAGCTAAATCATGTGTTTCGCATGGATTCGAAGCTAACTCGTTTGTTTCGCCAGCATTTGAAGCTATATCACATATATCGCAAGCATTTGAAGATAAATCATTTGTGTCGCATGGAATTGAAGCAGAAGCCTTCTACTTCGCATTGATTTGGAGCTAACTCGTTTGTTTCGCATTCAGTTGAAGCTAAATCATTTGTATCGCAAGTATGTGAAGCTGAATCATTAGTTTCGCATGGATTTGAAGCTAATCCTTCTACTTCACATTGACTTGAAGCTAAATCGTGAGTTTTCTATGAATGTGAAGGCAACTCGTTTGTTTTTCATGAATTTGAAGCTATACCATATATATCGCAAGTAATTGAAGCTGGATCAGTTGTATCGCATGGATTTGAAGGAAAACCTTCCACTTCACATTGACTCGAAGTCAAATCATGTGTTTTGTATGCATTTGAAGCTTAATCATGTATTTCGCGTGGATTTGAATCTATCTCGTTTGTTTCGCATGCAGTTGAAGCTAAATCATATATATCACAAGTATATGAAGCTAAACCATTTCTTTCGCATGGATTTGAAACTAAGGCTTCTACTTCGCATCGATTTGAAGCTAAATCATGAGATTCGCTTGGATTTGAAGCTATCTCGTTTGTTTCGCATGCTGTTGAAGCTGAATCATGTGTATCACAAATATTTGAAGCTAAGCCGTTTGATTGGCGTGGATTTGAAGCTAAGACTTCTACTTCGCATTGATTTGAAGCTAATTCATGTGTTCGAATGATTGTGAAGCTAACTCGTTTGTTTCGCATTCTGTTGAAGCAAAATCATTTGTATTGCAAGTATGTGGAGCTGAATCTCTTGTTTGGTATGGATTTGTTGCCAAACCTTCTACTCCGCATTAATTTGGAGCTAAACCATTTGATTCGCATAGATTTGTAGCTAACTCGTTTGTTTCGCATGCAGTTGAAGCGAAATCACGTATATCACAAGTATTTGAAGCTAAACCATTTGATTCGCATGGATTTGTAGCTAACTCGTTTGTTTCGCATGCAGTTGAACCAAAATCATGTATATCTCATGTATTTGAAGCTGAACCATTTGTTTCGCATGGTTTCGAAGATAAGACTTCTACTTCGCATTGATTTGAAGATAAATAATGTGTTCCGCTTGGATTTGAAGCTAAGCCTTCTACTTCGCATTCATTTGAAGCTAACTCATGTGTTTCGCTTGGATTTGTAGCTAAGCCTTCTACTTCGCATTGATTTGAAGCTGAATCATGTTTTTCGCATGGATTTGAATCTAACTCGTCTGATTCGCATGCAGTTGAAGTTAAATCATGTATAAAACAAGTATTTGAAGCTATTCCATTTTTTTCTCATGGATTTGAAACTAAGCCTTCTACTTCGCACTGATTTGAATTTAAATCATGTGTTTCGCATGGATTCGAAGCTAACTCGTTTGTTTCGCCTGCATTTGAAGCTACTTCATTTAAAACGCAAGTATTTGTAGGTAAATAATTTGTTTCGCATAGATTTTAAGCTAAGCCTTCTACTTCGCATTGATTTGAAGTTAAATCATGTGTTTCCCTGGGATTTGAATCTAACTCGTCTGATTCGCATGCACTTGAAGCTAAATCATTTATAAAACAAGTATTTGAAGCTATTCCATTTTCTTCTCATGGATTTGAAACTAAGCCTTCTAGTTCGCATTGATTTGAAGCTAAATCATGTGTTTCGCATGGATTCGAAGCTAACTCGTTTGTTTCGCCTGCATTTGAAGCTATTGCAATTAAGCCGCAAGTATTTGAAGGTAAATCATTTGATTCGCATGGATTTTAAGCGAAACCTTCTACTTCGCATTGATTTGCAGTTAAATCATGTGATTCCCTGGGATTTGAAGCTAACTCGTTTGATTCGCATGCAGTTGAAGCTAATTCATGCTTATCACAAGTATTTGAAGCTGAACCATTTGTTTCGCATGGATTTGAAGTTAAGCCTTCTACTTCGCATTGACTTGAAGCTAAATCATGTGTTTCGCATTGACTTGAAGCTAAATCATGTGTTTCGCATGGATTTGAAGCTAACTCGTTTGTTTCGCCTGCATTTGAATCTATTTCATTTAAACCGCAAGTATTTCAAGGTAAATCATTTGTTTCGCATGGATTTTACGCTAAACCTTCTACCTCGCATTGATTTGAAGCTAAATCATGTGTTTCGCATTGATTTGAAGCTAACTCATGTGTTTCGCATGGATTTGAAGCTAATTCGTTTGTTTGGCCTGCATTTAAAGCTACTTCATTTAAGACCCAAGTATTTGTAGGTAAATAATTTGTTTCGCATAGATTTTAAGCTAAGCCTTCTACTTCGCATTGATTTGAAGTTAAATCATGTGTTTCCCTGGGATTTGAATCTAACTCGTCTGATTCGCATGCACTTGAAGCTAAATCATTTATAAAACAAGTATTTGAAGCTATTCCATTTTTTTCTCATGGATTTGAAACTAAGCCTTCTAGTTCGCATTGATTTGAAGCTAAATCATGTGTTTCGCATGGATTCGAAGCTAACTCGTTTGTTTCGCCTGCATTTGTAGCTATTTCAATTAAGCCGCAAGTATTTGAAGGTAAACCATTTGTTTCGCATGGATTTGAAGCTAAGCCTTCTACTTCGCATTGATTTGAAGCTAAATCATGTGGTTCAATTGAATTTTAAGCTAACGAGTCTCTTTCACTTGCAGTTGAAGCTAAATCATGTATATCACAAGTATTTGCAACTAAGCCATGTGTTTCGCACGAATTTGAAGCTAAACCATGTGTTTCGCTTGAATTTATAGCTAAATCATTTGTTTCGCATGGAATTGAAGCTGACTCGTCTGTTTCGCCTGCATTTCAAGATAAATCATGTATATCACAAGTAGTTGAAGCTAAACCATTTGTTTCTCATGGATTCGAAGATAAGCCTTCTACTTCGCATTGACTTGAAGCCAAATCATGTGTTTCGCATGGATTTAAAGCTAACTCGTTTGTTTCGCATGGATTTGAAACTACTCCTTCTACTTTGCATTGATTTGAAGCTAAATAATTTGTTTCGCATGGATTTGAAGCTAAGCCTTCTACTTCGCATTGATTTGTAGCTGAATCATGTGTTTCGCTTGGATTTGAAGCTCACTCGTTTGTTTCGCATTCATTTGAAGGTATATCGTTTATATCGCAAGTACTTGAAGCTAAATCATTTGTTTCGCATTGATTTGAAGCTAACTCGTTTGTATCGCTTCCAGTTGAAGCTAAATCATTTATATCGCAAGTATTTGAAGCTAAATCATTTGTTTCGCATGGTTATGAAGCTAAGCCTTCTACCTCGCATTGATTTGAAGATCAATCAAATGTTTCGCTTGGATTTGAAGCTAACCCGTTTGTATCGCATGCAGTTGAAGCTAAATCATGTATATCACAAGTATTTGAAGGTAAACCATTTGATTCGCATGGATTTATAGCTAACTCGTTTGTTTCGCATGCAGTAGAAGCTAAATCACGTATATCACAAGTATTTGAAGCTAAACAATTTGATTCGCATGGATTTGAAGCTAAGCCTTCTACCTCGCATTGATCTGAAGATACATCAATTGTTTCGCTTCGATTTGTAGCTAACACGTTTGTTTCGCATGGAGTTGAAGCTAAATCATGTTTATCACAAGTGTCTGAATCTAAACCATTTGTTTCGCATGGATTCGAAGATAAGACGTCTACTTCGCATTGATTTCAAGCTAAATCATATTTTTCGCATGGTTTTTTAAGCCAACTCGTTTGTTTCGCCTGCATTTGAAGCTAAATCATTTGTATCGCAAGTATGTGAAGCTAAATCACTTGTTTGGTATGGTTATGAAGCTAAACCTTCAATTTCGTATTGATTTGAAGATAGATCATTTATTTCGCATGGATTTGAAGCCAAAGCTTCTACATGTCATTGATTTGAAGCTAAATCGTGTGTTTCGCATGAATGCGAAGCTAAACCTTCTACTTCGCATTGATTTGAAGCTAAATCATGTGTTTCGATGAATGTGAAGCTAACTCGTTTGTTTCGCATGCAGTTGAAGCTAAATCATGTATATCACAAGTATTTGAAAGTAAACCATTTGATTCGCATGGATTTTGAAGCTAAGCCTTCTACTTCGCATTGATTTGAAGCAATATCATGTGTTTCGCATGGATTTGAAGCTAACTCGTTTGTGTCGCATGCATTTGAAGTTATATCACTTATATCGCAAGCATCTGACGCTAAATCACTTCTTTCTGAAGGATTTGAATCTAAACCATCTACATCGCATTGATTTCAAGCTACATCAATTGTTTCGCTTGGATTTAACGTTAAGTCGTTTTTTCTCATACAGTTGAAGCTAAATCATGTATATCACAAATATTTGATGCTAAACCATTTGTTTCGCATGGATTTGAAGATAAGCCCTCTACTTCGCACTGATTTGAAACTAAATCATACGTTTCGCATGCATTTGAAGCTAACTCGTTTCTGTCGCCTGCATGTGAAGCTATATCACTTATATCGCAAGAATCTGACGCTAAATCATTTGTTTCTCAAGGATTTGAAGCTAAACCATCTACATCGCATTGATTTCAAGGTACATCAACTGTTTCGCTGGGATTTGAAGCTAACTGGTTTGATTCGCACGCAGTTGAAGTTAAATCATGTTTCTCACAAATATTTGAAGCTAAACCATTTTTTATGCATGGATTGGACGGTAACCCTTATACTTCGCATAGATTTGAAGCTAAATCCTGTGTTTCGCATGGGTTTGAAGCTAACCCGTTTATGTCGCCTGCATTTGAAGCTATATCACTTATATAGTAAGCATCTGACGCTAAATCATTTGTTTCTCAAGGATTTGATGTTAAACGATCTACATCGCATTGATTTGAAGCTAAATCATTTGTACCGCGTGGATTTGAAGCTAACTCGTTTGTTTCGCCTGCAGTTGAAGCTAAATCATTTATATCGCAAGTATTTGAAGCTAAATCATTTGTTTTGCATGCATTTGTAGCTAACTCGTTTGTTTCGCCTGCAGTTGAAGCTAAATCATGTTTATCACACGTATCTGAATCCAAACCATTTGTATCGCAAGAATATGAAGCTAAACCATGCGTTTCGCATGCAGTTGAAGCTAAATCATGTGTTTCGCATGGATTTGGATCTGACTCGTTTGTTTCGCATTCAGTTGAATCTAAATCATGTATATCACAAGTATTTGAAGGTAAACCATTTGTTTCGCATGGATTTGAAGCTAAGTCTTCTACTTCGCATTTATTTGAAGCTAAATCATGTTTATCACAAGTATCTGAATCTAAACCATCTGTTTCGGAAGAATATGAAGCTAAACCGTGTGTTTCGCATGAATTGGAAGCTAAATCATGTGTTTCGCATGGATTTGAAGCTAACTCGTTTGTTTCGCGTGCATTTGAGTATAAATCATGTTTATCACAAGTATTTGAATCTAAACCATTTGTTTCGCATGTATTTGAAGATAAGCCTTCTACATCGCATTGATTCGAAGCTAAATCATTTATATCGCAAGGAATTTGAAGTTAAATCATGTGTTTCGCATGGATTTGAAGCTAAGCCTTCTACGGCGCATTGATTTGAAGCTAAACCATGTGATTCTCATGGAACTGAAGCTAACACGTTTGTTTCGCATTCAGTTGAAGCTAAATCACTTAGATCGCAAGTATGTGAAGCAGAATCATTTGGTTCGCATGTATTTGAAGCTACTTCTACTTCGCATTGAGTTGAAGCTAAACCATTCGATTCAAATGGATTTGAAGTTAAGTCTTCTTCTTCGCATGAATTTTAAGCTAGATCATGTGTTTCAGTGGGATTTGAAGCTAACTCGTTTGTTTCGCATGCATTTGGGTCAATATCATTTATTTTCGCAAGTATTTGAAGCTTAATCATTCGTTCCGCATGGTTTTGTAAATAAGCCTTCCACATCGCAATGATTTGAAACTAAATCATGTTTTTCGCATGGATCTTAAGCCAACTCGTTTGTTTCGCCAGCATTTGAAGCTATATCACATATATCGCAAGCATTTGAAGATAAATCATTTGTGTCGCATGGATTTGAAGCAGAAGCCTTCTACTTCGCATTGATTTGAAGCTAACTCGTTTGTTTCGCATTCAGTTGAAGCTAAATCATTTGTATCGCAAGTATGTGAAGCTGAATCATTAGTTTCGCATGGATTTGAAGCTAATCCTTCTACTTCACATTGACTTGAAGCTAAATCGTGAGTTTTCTATGAATGTGAAGGTAACTCGTTTGTTTTTCATGAATTTGAAGCTATACCATATATATCGCAAGTAATTGAAGCTGGATCAGTTGTATCGCATGGATTTGAAGGTAAACCTTCCACTTCACATTGACTCGAAGTCAAATCATGTGTTTTGTATGCATTTGAAGCTTAATCATGTATTTCGCGTGGATTTGAATCTATCTCGTTTGTTTCGCATGCAGTTGAAGCTAAATCATATATATCACAAGTATATGTAGCTAAACCATTTCTTTCGCATGGATTTGAAACTAAGGCTTCTACTTCGCATCGATTTGAAGCTAAATCATGAGATTCGCTTGGATTTGAAGCTATCTCGTTTGTTTCGCATGCTGTTGAAGTTAAATCATGTGTATCACAAATATTTGAAGCTAAGACGTTTGATTGGCGTGGATTTGAAGCTAAGACTTCTACTTCGCATTGATTTGAAGCTAACTCGTTTGTTTCGCATGCAGTTGAAGCGAAATCACGTATATCTCATGTATTTGAAGCTGAACCATTTGTTTCGCATGGTTTCGAAGATAAGACTTCTACTTCGCATTGATTTCAAGCTAAATAATGTGTTCCGCTTGGATTTGAAGCTAAACCTTCTACTTCGCATTCATTTGAAGCTAACTCATGTGTTTCGCTTGGATTTGAAGCTAACTCGTTTGTTTCGCCTGCATTTGAAGCTAAATCATGTATATCACAAGTATTTGAAGCTAAACCATTTGTTTCGCAAGTATTTGATGATGAGAATTCTACTTCACATTGATTTGATGCTAAGTCGTTTGTTTCGCATGCACTTGAAGCTACATCATGTATATCACAAGTATTTGAAGCTAAGCCTTCTACTTCGCATTGATTTGAAGCTGAATCGTGTTTTTCGCTTGTATTTGAAGCTAACTCGTTTCATTCGCATGCAGTTGAAACTAAATCATGTTTTTCGCATGGATTTGAAGCTAACTCGTTTGTTTCGCCTGCATTTGAAGCTAAATCATGCATATCACAAGTATTTGAATCTAAACCATTTGATTCGAATGGATTTGAAGATAAGCCTTCTACTTCGCATTGATTTGAAGCTGAATCTTGTGTTTCGCTTGGATTTGAAGCTGACTCGTTCGTTTCGCATGCAGTTGAAGCTAAATCATGTATATCACAAGTATCTGAATCTAAACCATCTGTTTCGCAAGAATATGAAGCTAAACCATGTGTTTCGAATGAATTTGAAGCTAGTTCATGTGTTTCACATGGACTTGAAGCTAAATCGTTTGTTTCGCTTGCATTTGAAGCTATATCACTTATATCTCAGGTAATTGAAGCTAAATCATTCGTGTCGCATGGATTCGAAGCTAAGCCTTCTACTTCGCATTGATTTGAACCTACATCATGTGTTTCGCATGGATTCGAAGCTAACTCGTTTGTTTCGCTTCCAGTTGAAGTTTAATCACTTATATCGCAAGTATTTGAAGCTGAACCATTTGTTCGGCTTGAATATTAAGCTAAACCATGTGTTTCGCATGAATTTGAAGCCAAATCATGTGTTTCGCCTGGACTTGAAGCTAGCTGGTTTGTTTTGACTGCATATGAAGCTATATCACTTATAATCGCAAGTATTTGAAGCTAAACCATTCGTTTCGCATGTATTTGAAGCTAAGCCTCCTACTTCGCATGAATTTGAAGCTAAATCATGTGTTTCGCACGGATTTGAAGCTAACTCGTTTGCTACGCCTGCATTTGAAGCTATTTCATTTTAATCGCAACGTATTTGAAGGTAAATCATTTGTTTCTCATGGATTTGAAGCTAAGCCTTCTTCTTCGCATTGATTTGAAGTTAAATCATGTGAATCCCTGGGCTTTGAAGTTAACTCGTTTGATTCGCATGCAGTTGAATCTAAATCATGTTTATCACAAGTATTTGAAGATAAATCATTTGTTTCGCATGGATTTGAAGCTAATCCTTCTACCTCGCATTGATTGGAAGATAGGTCTTGTGTTTCGCATGGATTTGAGCCTAAATCTTTTGTTTCGCATGCAGTTGCAGCTGAATCATCTATATCGCAAATGTTTGAAGCTAAATCATTTCTTTCGCATGGATTTGAAGATAAACCTTCTACTCCGCATTGATTTGAAGCTCAATCATGTATTTCGCATGGATTCGAAGCTAACTCGTTTGTTTCGCTTCCAGTTGAAGTTTTATCAGTTATATCGCAAGTATTTGAAGCTAAACAATTTCATTCGCACGGATTTGAAGCTGAGCCTTCAACTTCGCCTTGATTTGAAGCTGAATCATGTGCTTCGCATTGATTTGAAACTAACTCGTATGTTTCGCATGCTGTTGAAGGGAAATCATGTATATCACAAGTAGTTGAATCTGAACCATTTGTTCGGCTTGAATATTAAGCTAAACCATGTGTTTCGCATGAATTTGAAGCTAAATCATGTGTTTCGCCTGGACTTGAAGCTAGCTGGTTTGTTTCGACTGCATATGAAGCTATATCACTTATAATCGCAAGTATTTGAAGCTAAACCATTCGTTTCGCATGTATTTGAAGCTAAGCCTCCTACTTCGCATGAATTTGAAGCTAAATCATGTGTTTCGCACGGATTTGAAGCTATCTCGTTTGTTTCGCATGCAGTTGTAGCTAAATCACGTATATCACAAGTATTTGAAGCTAAACCAATCGATTGGCATGGATTTGAGTCTGAGACTTCTACTTCGCAATGATTTGAAACTAAATCAGTGTTTTGCTTGTATTTGAAGCTAACTCGTTTGTTTCGCATGCAGTTGGAGCTAAGTCATGTATATCACAAGTATTTCAAGCTGAACCATTTGTTTCGCATGGATTTGAAGCTATTCCTTCTACTTCGCATTGATTTGAAGCTAAATCATGTGTTTCGCATGGATTCGAAGATAAGCTTTCTACTTCGCATTGATTTGAAGCTAACTCTTGTGTTTCGCATGGATTTGAAGCTAACTCGTTTGTTTCGGCTGCATTAGAAGCTATATCACTTATATTCGGAAGTATTTGAAGCTAAACCATTGGTTTCGCACGGATATGAAGATAAGCCTTCTACTTCGCATTGATTTGAATTTAAATCATGTGTTTCTCTTGGATTTGAAGCTAACCCGTTTGTTTCGCATTCAGTTGAAGCTAAATCATGTATATCACAAGTATTTGAAGCTAAACCATTTGTTTCGCATTGATTTGAAGCTGAGCCTACTACTTCGCATTGAGTTGAAGTTAAATCATGTGTTTCCCTTGGATTTGAAGCTAACTCGTTTGATTCGCATGCAGTAGACTCTAAATGGTGTTTATCACAAGTATTTGATGCTAAACCATTTGTTTCGCATGGATTTGAAGTTAAGCCTTCTACTTCACATTGATCTGAAGCTAAATCATGTGTTCCGCATGGATTTGAAGCTAACTCGTTTGTTTCGTCTGCATTTGAAGCTATTTCATATAAACCGCAAGTATCTGAAGGTAAATCATTTTTTTCGCATGGATTTTAAGCTAAGCCTTCTACTTCGCATTGATTTGAAGTTAAATCATGTGTTCCGCGTGGATTTGAAACTAACTCGTTTGTTTCGCCTGCATTTGAAGCTATTTCATTTAAACCGCAAGTATTTGAAGGTACATCATTTGTTTCGCATGGATTTGAAGCTAAGCCTTCTACTTCGCATTGATTTGTAGCTAAGTCATGTGTTTCGCACGAATTTGAAGCTAAACCATGTGTCTCGCTTGAATTTATAGCTAAATCATTTGTTTCTCATGGAATTGAAGCTAAATCATGAGTTTCGCATGGATTTGAAGCTAACTCGTTTGTTTCGCCTGCATTTGAAGCTATTTCATATAAACCGCAAGTATCTGAAGGTAAATCATTTGTTTCGCATAGATTGTAAGCTAAGCCTTCTACTTCGCATTGATTTGAAGTTAAATCATGTGTTTCCCTTGGATTTGAACCTAACTCGTTTGATTCGCATGCAGTTGACTCTAAATGGTGTTAATCACAAGTATTTGAAGCTAAACCACTTGTTTCGCATGGATTTGAAGTTAAGCCTTCTACTTCGCATTGATCTGAAGCTAAATCATGTGATTCTCATGGATTTGAAGCTAACTCGTTTGTTTCGCCTGCATTTGAAGCTATTTCATATAAACCGCAAGTATCTAAAGGTAATTCATTTGTTTCGCATGGATTTTAAGCTAAACCATCTACATCGCATTGATTCGAAGTTAAATCATGTGTTTCCCTTGGATTTGAAGCTAACGCGTTTGTTTCGCCTGCATTTGAAGCTATTTCATATAAACCGCAAGGATTTGAAGGTAAATCATTTGAGTCGCATGGATGTTAAGCTAAGCCTTCTACTTCGCATTGATTTGAAGTTAAATCATATGTTTTGCGTGAACTTTAAGCTAACTTGTTTTTTTGCATGCAGTTGAAGCTAAATCATGTATATCACAAGTATTTGAAGCTAAACCATTTGATTCGCATGGATTTGAAGCCAAGCATTCTACTTCGCATTGATTTGTAGTTAAATAATATGTTTCGCATGGATTTGAAGCTAACTCGTTTGTTTCGCATGCTGCTGAAGCTAAATCATGTATATCACAAGTATTTGAAGCTAAACCATTTGTTTCGCATGATTTTGAATTCTAGCCCTCTACTTCGCATTGACATGAAGCTAAATCATGTGTTCCGCATGCATTTGAACTAACTCGTTTGTTTCGCCTGCATTTGAAGCTATTTCATTTAAACCGCAAGTATTTGATGGTAAATCATTTGTTTCGCATGGATTTGAAGCTAAGCCTTCTACTTCGCATTGATTTGTAGCTAAGTCATGTGTTTCGCATGAGTTGGTAGCTAACTCGTTTGTTTCGTTTTCATTTGAAGCTATATCACTTCTATTCGCAAGTATTTGAAGCTAAATCAATTGTTTGCATGGATTTGAAGCTAAGCCTTCAACTTCGCATTGAAATGAAGCTAAATCATGTGGTTTGCTTGAATTTTAAGCTAACAAGTCTCTTTCACTTGCAGTTGAAGGTAAATCATGTATATCACAAGTATTTGAAGCTAAACCATATGTCTCTCATGGAATCGAAGATAAGCCATCTACTGCGCATTGATTTGAAACTAACTCTTGTGTTTCGCATGGATTTGAAGCTAACTCGTTTGTTTCGGCTGCATTAGAAGCTATATCACTTATATTCGGAAGTATTTGAAGCTAAACCATTGGTTTCGCACGGATATGAAGATAAGCCTTCTACTTCGCATTGATTTGAATTTAAATCATGTGTTTCTCTTGGATTTGAAGCTAACCCGTTTGTTTCGCATTCAGTTGAAGCTAAATCATGTATATCACAAGTATTTGAAGCTAAACCATTTGTTTCGCATTGATTTGAAGCTGAGCCTATTACTTCGCATTGATTTGAATTTAAATCATGTGTTTCCCTTGGATTTGAAGCTAACTCGTTTGATTCGCATGCAGTAGACTCTAAATGGTGTTTATCACAAGTATTTGATGCTAAACCATTTGTTTCGCATGGATTTGAAGTTAAGTCTTCTACTTCACATTGATCTGAAGCTAAATCATGTGTTCCGCATGGATTTGAAGCTAACTCGTTTGTTTCGTCTGCATTTGAAACTATTTCATATAAACCGCAAGTATCTGAAGGTAAATCATTTTTTCGCATGGATTTTAAGCTAAGCCTTCTACTTCGCATTGATTTGAAGTTAAATCATGTGTTCTGCATGGATTTGAAACTAACTCGTTTGTTTCGCCTGCATTTGAAGCTATTTCATTTAAACCGCAAGTATTTGAACGTACATCATTTGGTTCGCATGGATTTGAAGCTAAGCCTTCTACTTCGCATTGATTTGTAGCTAAGTCATGTGTTTCGCACGAATTTGAAGCTAAACCATGTGTCTCGCTTGAATTTATAGCTAAATCATTTGTTTCTCATGGAATTGAAGCTAAATCATGAGTTTCGCATGGATTTGAAGCTAACTCGTTTGTTTCGCCTGCATTTGAAGCTATTTCATATAAACCGCAAGTATCTGAAGGTAAATCATTTGTTTCGCATAGATTGTAAGCTAAGCCTTCTACTTCGCATTGATTTGAAGTTAAATCATGTGTTTCCCTTGGATTTGAACCTAACTCGTTTGATTCGCATGCAGTTGACTCTAAATGGTGTTAATCACAAGTATTTGAAGCTAAACCACTTGTTTCGCATGGATTTGAAGTTAAGCCTTCTACTTCGCATTGATCTGAAGCTAAATCATGTGATTCTCATGGATTTGAAGCTAACTCGTTTGTTTCGCCTGCATTTGAAGCTATTTCATATAAACCGCAAGTATCTGAAGGTAATTCATTTGTTTCGCATGGATTTTAAGCTAAGCCTTCTAATTCGCATTGATTTGAAGTCAAATCATGTGTTTCGCGTGAATTTTAAGCTAACTCGTTTGTTTCGCATGCAGTTGAAGCTAAATCATATATATCACAAGTATTTGAAGCTAAACCATTTGTTTCGCATGCATTTGAAGCTATTTCATTTAAATCGCAAGTATTTAAAGGTAAATCATTTGTTTCGCATAGATTATAAGCTAAGCCTTCTACTTCGCGTTGATTTGAAGCTAAATCATGTGTTTCGAATGAATTTGAAGCTAAATCATGTGTTTCATTTAAACTGCAAGTATTTTAAGGTAAATCATTTCTTTCGCACAGATTTTAAGCAAAGCCTTCTACTTCGCATTGATTTGAAGTTAAATCATGTGCTTCGCATGGATTTGATGCTAACTTATTTGTTTCGCCTGTATTTGAAGCTATATCACTTATATCGCGTGTATTTGAAACTAAATCATTTGTTTCGCATGGATTTGAATTCTAGCCTTCTACTTCGCATTGACTTGAAGCTAAATCATGTGTTTCGCTAGGATTTGAAGGTGACTCGTTTGATTCGCATGCAGTTGAATCTAGATCATGCTTATCACAAGTATTTGAAGCTAAACCATATGTTTCGCATAGATTTTAAGCTAAGCCTTCTACTTCGCATTGATTTGAAGTTAAATCATGTGTTTGCCTGTGATTTGAAGCTAACTCGTTTGATTCGCATGCAGTTGAAACTAAATCATGTGTTTCGTATGGATTTGAAGCTAACTCGTTTTTTGGCATGCAGTTGAAGCTAAATCATGTATATCACAAGTATCTGAATCTAAACCACCTGTTTCGCAAGAGTATGAAGCTAAACCATGTGTTTCGAATGAATTTGAATCTACATCATGAGTTTCGCATGGATCTGAAGTGAACTCGTTTGTTTCGCATGCATTTGAAGCTATTACATTCAAACCGCAGGTATTAGAAGGAAAGTCATTTGTTTCGCATTAATTTGAAGCTAACTCGTTTGATTCGCATGCAGTTCAAGCTAACTCGTTTAATTCGCATGCAGTTTGAAGCTAAATCACGTTCATCACTAGTATTTGAAGCTAATCCAGTTGTTTCGCATTGATTTGAAGCCAAGCCTACTACTTCGCATTGATTTGAAGATAAAACATGTGTTTCCCTGGGATTTGAAGCTAACTCGTTTGATTCGCATGCAGTTGAAAATAAATCATGCTTATCACAACTATTTGAAGCTATACCATTTGTTTCGCATAGATTTTAAGCTAAGCCTTCTACTTCGCATGGATCTGAAGCTAAATCATGTGTTCGGCATGGATTTGAAACTAACTCGTTTGTTTCGCCTGCATTTGAAGCTATTTCATTTAAACCGCAAGTATTTGAAACTAAACCATTTGTTTCGCATGGATTTGAAGTCTAGCCTTCTACTTCGAATTGATTTTAAGCTAAATCATGTGTTCCGCATGGATTTGAAACTAACTCGTTTGTTTCGCCTGCAGTTGACACGAAATGGTGTTTATTACATGTATTTAAAGCTAAACCATTTGTTTCGCATGGATTTGAAGTCTAGCCTTCTACTTCGCATTGATTTGAAGCTAAATCATGTGTTCCGCATGGATTTGAAACTAACTCGTTTGTTTCGCCTGAATTTGAATCCATTTCATTTAAACTGCAAGTATTTGAAGCTAAACCATTTGTTTCGCATGGATTTTAAGCTAAGTCTTCTACTTCGCATTGATTTGAAGTTAAATCATGTGTTTCGCGTGAATTTTAAGCTAACTCGTTTATTTCGCATGCAGTTGAAGCTAAATCATGTATATCACAAATATTTGAAGCTAAACCATTTGTTTCGCATGGTTTGAAGTCTAGCCTTCTACTTCGCATTGATCTGAATCTAAATCATGTGCTTCTCATGGATTTGAAGCCAACTCGTTTGTTTCGCCTGCATTTGAAGCTATTTCATATAAACCGCAAGTATCTGAAGGTAAATCTTTTGTTTCGCATGGATGTTAAGCTAAGCCTTCTACTTCGCATTGATCTGAAGCTAAATCATGTGCTTCTCATGGATTTGAAGCCAACTCGTTTGTTTCGCCTGCATTTGAAGCTATTTCATATAAACCGCAAGTATCTGAAGGTAAATCATTTGTTTCGCATGGATTTTAAGCTAAGCCTTCTACTTCGCATTGATTTGAAGCTAAATCATGTGTCCCGCATGGATTTGAAACTAACTCGTTTGTTTCGCCTGAATTTGAAGCTATTTCATTTAAACTGCAAGTATTTGAAGCTAAACCATTTGTTTCGCATGGATTCGAAGATCAGCTTTCTACTACGCATCGATTTGAAGCTAAATCATGTTTTTCGCATTGATTTGAAGCTAACTCGTTTGTTTCGCATGCATTTGAAGCTAAATCATGTACATCATAAGTATTTGAAGCTAAACCATTTGTTTCGCACGGATTCGAAGATTAGCGTTCTACTTCGCATTGATTTGAAGCTAAATCATGTGTTTGGCATGGATTTTAAGCTAACTCGTTTGTTTCGTACGCCGTTGAAACTAATTCATGTATATCACAAGTATTTGAAGCTGAACCATTTGATTCGCATGAATATTAAGCTAAGCCTTCTACATCGCATAAATTTGAAGCTAAATCACTTGAGTCGCTTGGATTTGAAGTTAACTCGTTTGTTTCGCCTGCATTTGAAGCTGTATCACTTATATTCGCAAGTATTTGAAGGTCAATCATTCGTTTCGCATGCATTTGAAGCTAAATCATGTATATCATAAGTATTTGAAGCTAAACCATTTGTTTCGCATGGATTCGAAGATTAGCGTTCTACTTCGCATTGATTTGAAACTAAATCATGTGTTTCGCATGGATTTTAAGCTAACTCGTTTGTTTCGTACGCCGTTGAAGCTAAACCATGTATATCACAAGTATTTGAAGCTAAACCGTTTGATTGGCATGGATTTGAAGCTAAGACTTCTACTTCGCATTGATTTGAAGCTAAGCCATGTGTTTCGCTTGGATTTGTAGCTAACTCGTTGGTTTCGCATGCAGTTGAAGCTAAATCATGTATATCACAAGTATTTGATGCTGACCCATTTGTTTCGCATTGATTTGAAGATAAATCATGTGTTTCGCATGGATTTAAAGCTAACTCGCTTGTTTCGCACGCAGTTGAAGCTAAATCATGTATACCACAGGTATTTGTACCTAAACCATTTGTTTCGCACGGATTCGAAGATAAGCCTTCTACTTCGCATTGATTTGAAGCTAAATCATGTGTTTCGCATGCAGTTGAAGCTATCTCGTTTGATTCGCATGCTGTTGAAGCTAAATCATGTATATCACAAGTATTTCAAACTAAACCATTTCTTTCGCATGGATTTGAAGCCGAGCCTTCTACTTGGTATTGATTTGAGACTAAATCATGTGTTTCGCTTGGATTTGAAGCTAACTTGCTTTTTTCGCATGCAGATGAGTCTATATCACTTATATCGCAAGTATCTGAAGCTGAACCATTTGTTTCGCATGGATTTGAAGCTAAGCCTTCTACTTCGCATTGTTTTGGAGCTGAATCATGTATTTCGCTCGGATTTGCAGCTAACACGTTTGTTTCAGATGCAGTTGAAGCATAATCATGTATATCTCAACTATTTGAAGCTGAACGATTTGTTGCAAATGAATATTAAGCTAAACCTTGTGTTTCGCATGGATTCGAAGCTAACTCGGTTGTTTCACATGCAGTTGAATCTAAATCATGTATAAAACAATTATTTGAAACTAAACTATTCGTATCGCAAGGATTTGAAACCAAGCCTTCTACTTAGCATTGATTTGAACCTAAATCATGTTTTTCGCATGGATTTGAAGCTAAGCATTCTACT